>NC_056744.1:1251322281-1251417281 GCF_019279795.1 Protopterus annectens | reverse complement strand
CTGGGTTTCCTTCTCTCTCACCAGGCCCCAAATAAGACTCCACACTGACCACTTTAGAGTTCTGTGTCCCTGTTCCAAGTAGCTGACAAACACAGTTGGATATTTGATTTTCACACAAACACACACACACACACACACACACACACACACACACACACACACACACACACACACACCTGGAAAAGGCTAGCATAGATTTACCAGCTGTGCCCCCTCCGCTCATACTACAAAGTAATTATGCTGCCACCAGTAAGCTAATCTAAGGCTCTTACAAGGGTACCCAATTATACTGAGTAAAATTAATACTAATACAAATGGTAGAGTTTGACCAATGCAGCAAGGCTTTCAGGAGCAGTCATGGTGTCACTAAAATAAGCAAAAGTACTCTCAAGATGTTAAAAGTATTCTCTAAAGGACCAGCCACAAGGAAAGGCATAGAAGCATTTAATGATAAATAGTAAAATATATAACTTGAAGTTACTGAATATCTAATTACAATAAACACCAGGTATCAATTACAGGAGATATAAAAAATAACACTGTTGGATAGATTCACACAGATGCAGAAAAACAATACTTAATTAATCTCACTATATTTGCCTGACTCACTAAAGAATAGCAGAATATATAGAAAACAGGACAGAGAATGCACTGAGCTAGGTATACCACCATTTTAGTGATACAGTTGTACCTACCTGTTATGGAATACTTGTGGTTATCTATAGAAAAATGTTGTCCAGTTGTAATGGATCCACAGAAGTTACAGTTTTCACATTTGAACATCCCCAGGGTCCTTGCAACCTTCACTACCTTATATCATTACAAGGTGTATAAAGACAAAATGTGCTTTTTGGTGGGGGGTGTCAAAACTACTATGAGAGTGGGTTAATGCTGGTAAAGTGCCAGAGTCTGTGGTTATGTGAGTTGTGCTGGAGTATCTACCAGGACATAGCTCCAGCATGTGGTACAGCACTGCACTGTGACCTACTAGAAAATTCCAGGGTGTGCTGGCCAGAAGATTCAGCTTCCCATGGTATTTGGCATAATGGTTAAGGTGCTTACCTCACAGATGCAAGGTACGGGGTTTGATTCTCATTTATTTTTATCTCATTTATCTGGATATTGGATAGGTGTGTAGTTTGCAGACTGATTGCCTAGCATTTACCTATGAACCATGCATGCTCCTACCCATGATAGTCAGCTCTGCCAGGAGTTACATTGGCTGCACAATGACTTTGGCTAGGTGCTAGTGTGCTAAATAAATGTGACTTATGTCTGCCTGAGGATATGTTATCACGATAATGACTTCACCCATGGTGACAACCTGTCCTAGGTGTAGACATATCCACAACCAATGTTTCAGTGGATGTGTTAGTACTGCGGGAGTGGGATTTAACTCAGCTAACATCCAAGGGCAGCACAGATGAATGGCCATAAGGACAGCCCCTTGTCCCTGTCAGACAAGCTACAGTAGACACTGTGCATTCCAATGTTTATTCAATGAATCAGTTCATGCACTCATACATGTCAGCAAGCATAACCTGAATCACCCTCACAAACTCTACCAAGGCTCGTTTAGAAGTCAACTGTGACACCGTGATGGCCCTTCAAAGACATTACATGGCAGCTACTGACACACCAACCTCAGGGGAGGGCAATAAACATACCTTTAATGAGCACCAGTACCAACCCCCTCATGTGGCCCCCCCCTGCCCAATTTGCTAGGAGCAGATTCAGCTATATCTCTACTGGGAGTCAGCATACTCCTGTGATCTGTACTGTCACCATCAACCTGTCCAGTTTCAGATAGTACTGTGTCTTAGATATTCACAGACACAGAGATTGTGTCAATAGTCTGAGGAGAGAATAGGGGGAGGGAGTCACACTCCCTGCATCCAGGACATACTGTACATCTCCTGAATGTGCTCTCATCCTTCCGATCATCATTGATTGCTAAATATCCTCCAATCTTAGATTATGGTAGTTACACATTGCTGGTGCTAGTCAAAGTTTTGCCTATGAATACACCAAAGGAAAACATATTCAGTGTAAGTATGATCAGGCATAAAAACAACACATGCAACAAATATCAGTGAAACTATAAATATATATGATATTGGGCTATATTAATTCCCATACATTGTGCAAATGGATGTTGCACCCGGATGCCAGATGTACCTATTTGACACAAGTATATAGTGGGGCTGATAATGATAGTAAGACTATATTCCTAGGGCATCATCAGTGAAAATTCTCTGGACCCTATCCACCTCTACCACAACATCCAGTACAACACTGTGGAAATCTGAAGAGGGAGGTAATACTGCTGTTAAGTCAGGCCAAGAACTCCTCCATCCCCATAAGGGACGGTTCAATAAACAGGCACCACCTGTCATCCTCTGTTTTTGTGCCATGGCCTCTGCTGTCTGAATTGTCATCATGGATTATACAAGTCATTTGGACCATGTCATAATTTCAATCCTGACCACTCACAGCAATGACATTGGTAAGGATGTGAGACATTGTCATGGAAGGGCTAGTCAACAGCGGTGGAAAAAAGAGCCTTCTATCATGGGGATGGAGGGCCTCTAGAACCATCTCATTTTGTGCCTCTGTAAACTCAGACTTTTGGGTGGATGTGGCTTTCTGTGACAGCTTTTTCAGAATATGTCTGCTATATGGAAAAAAACTGGAATTAACAACTTGTGTGTTTCAAATCCCAACAGATATACTTTAAACCATAATAATAGTCCAACTACTACAATTTAGTAGGGCCTGTCATTAAACAATGTGCATATACAAAACAATCTATATCTGAATGTCAGGCATTATTGTGTCCTCAGCACATCCCCCCACACAATGAAAAGACCAGCACATAACTGCAAGTTAACGAGCATGCAACTTAACATTGGCATACTAGAGAGCATTAGCCTGAGTTACTACAAAATAGTAAGAACAATAAAAAATGGATCTCAACACCAAAAATAAAAAAATCACTTATTTTAATGCAAATACAAATACACAGCGTTCGGGAATAATCCCTTCTTCAATGCATATAAAACACAGTTCATATACAGTTTTTGAATACAGCACATGATCCCATCTCCCAGTAAGAGCTCAGTTTGTTATACAGAGAACCTAAAGTTTAAAGACATAGCAACACATAAAAAGTACATTCAAAAGAAACTTAAAAAGCACAACAGAAAAAGGCAGTCAATGGCAACATTCATTTTCAGTTTCATTTGCTTTTATTTTAATACAAGTTTTAAGCTAACTGAAGCATTTAATCCAGGTACATGGTCAGCCTGCAATTTTAAAATCCACTTGTATTCAGCTAGTTCTGTGGCATTTAGAACACTACCACCTCTTAGGTTAAAAATATCCTTTGTATTACTCTAAATTTAAATTTATGATCTGTACCATTGTCATGAATATGCTTAGCCAAGGATTTAATAAGTATTTTCCTTCTAATTTCTGAAAGATGTTCAGAAGTTCTTTCCTTAAATTTTTCATTAGATTTACCTATATAGAAACTAGTACATGTTGTGCACACAGCTAAATAAACCACATTTTCTGTTACAAGTATCAAAGCAATCAAATTCATAAATATGCTTTGTTCACGGATACTCAAAAGTAACAGAAGGATCAATGTGTTTACAAAAAACACAATAATAGCATGGAAATGTAGCTTTTCTTTTAATTCTAGTGGATTGGTCCTTCTTTTCATGCATTTCCTTATAGCATATTTTCTTGTTTCAGATTAGGGCATTTCTTAAAAGTAAAACTGGGAGATGCACCTATTATTTTGAGCAGTTCTGGCATAGCAGTTAGTATGTCCCAATTTTTCCATATAATATCACTAACACCACTGGTATTAACACAATCCCCCATATTCACTATTCTTCCATGCAGGACTAGCTTAGTCCTACATGGAAGCAGCTGTTTAGGAGCAGGATGGCAGTGTGCCATGCATATTAATGAAGGTGCGCTACCCGAGCTCCTAATCTTACACAGACCATGTAAGAGTGCAGGGGGCATGTCTGAGAGCAAAGCTCTCAGAATATACACGCCCCTGCAATGAAGAACAGCAGAAAGCCCTAAAAGAATAAGCGAGACCGCTCATAGGTGTCCACATACCCCCAACAATATCCCCCCACGTGTAGAAGAGCAATAGTAAACACAAACAATATAAGGATCCAATTTTTTTTTTATGAAACAGATTAAATTTAACCGTAGGTGCGCAGGTTTGCCCATCGCTTAGCAAAGGTTAATGCAGCTTAAATGGCAGAAGAGGATAAAAAGGAAGATATATGCAAATTAACTAGTATAGCAGTGGTGTAGCGGGCAGAGCATTCGCCTTATGAGCAGTCATTTCCGGTTCGAGTCCCACTGCAGCACATTCCATTTTCCCTGTCAAATCACATTATGACCAATGCTTTTAGTTGCATAACCTACTAAATAACATGTATTTGTGAACTGGAGTACTGCATTAAATGCAGATGTGAGGTGTCAGTGTCATAATGTTGCAAAGTCCACAGATAAACACAGGAATCAGGGATACAAATGGAAGGCAAAATGTGTAATGAATGATAACTCCATACAGCTTCCAAATCCCCCACCTTCCCAAGAACCATTAGATATTACTGTCTAAATTAGTGCAGTGGTATGTGGGAGTAAGCACTAGTAAGCAAGTGTATGCACTATTAAGCATTATACAATGACCCCCCATTAATATTCTAAAACGTGCACACTGATTGGTCAGTGTGCATGTTGTAAATCAGAGTTATAGTAATGGAAAAGGGTCCGGTCGCCCAGACTTTTTCCATTAGTATAACTCTTTTTTTAAAGCAACGGAGAATGCAAGATCTCCGTTGCTTTTTACACACTGTCTCGCTATGTTAGTTTAACATAGCGAGACAGCTTTAAACAAAGTAAAAAAAGTAACAGAGATCTTCCTATCTCTGTTGCTTTTTTTAAAGGTGTCTCGCTATGTTAAACAGGTTTAACATAGTGAGACACTTTGTAAAAAGCAATGGAGATCTTGCTTTCTCTATTGCTTTTTTCAAAACTGTCTTGCTATGTTAAATAGGTTTAACATAGTGAGACAACTTTAAAAAAGCAACGGAGATTCTCCTTTAACATAGTGAGAGAGTTTCTAAAAAGCAATGTAGATCTTGCTTTCTCCGTTGCTTTTGCCCACAGCTCTGATGTATTGGGTAAGCATACGCATGCACAGTACATCAGAACTGCAGCAGAATACCAGACAGCTGTGGAAGGGCAGCAAGAAGGCATTATACAATGCCATTATTTAAGAAAAGTAATTATTTTTTTTCTTAAATAATGTCATTGTATAATAGCAATAACCCACTTCTGGGTGTAGGTTATTACTGTAGTAGTAAGTAGGAGTAAGCATATATAAGCACTAGTAAATGGGTTTAAGTCCATTTGTGTGGGGGTAAGCAATGCACACACAGGTTAAGCAATATTGAAGCTAATTCTCTGTAAGCATATTTAACCGGAGATGAGCATTGCTTACCCTCATGCAAACACACGCAAACCTGCTTACAAGTGTGTTAACCACTCTGTATCCAACAGCCCTTGCTCTTCTCAGCAACAAAATAAACAGCCTTGCACATCTTGAACCCAGGACCCTATACACTATAGTCACAGTAGTTAACCACCAAGCCATCACAGCAGTACATATGAATGAGGTATCACCAAACCAGTCCTCACTATAGTAAAATCAAACTGAACATGTGTAAAGGAATCAGTATACAGTCATATGTTCTATAACCCACTACATAACATAAATATGTGAACAGGAGTACAGCAGTAAGCCCAGATGTGAGGTGTAATTGTAATAGTGCTTAAGTCCCCTATTAAACACAAGGACCCCCATACAGTGTATGTACACATGAATCATGGATACCAGACATATATATATATATATATATATCTATATATATATATATATATGATGTAATGAATAATAAATCAATGCCAAAAAGCAAATATAATGCAAAGTAAATATTAAGCAATGCTAAGCATTGCACAGGATAGCTTAGTTGGTGTAAGCAATGTGAAGGCCAACTAACTAAATTTGCCTAGTGGTATACCCCTTTAAACAATGCCAACCTTAGATAAGCAGGTTTGCCCATAGCTTAGCCTTTTCAAAACTGGCCAATCACGGCAAAGTGCAGGAATTAAGCCCTACTTAAACCCAACAGGTGGGAATACATCTCATAACTGGTTGTAGCTTACCCTTGCAGGCACCATGTCAGGAAGGGGAGAAGGAGTGCACTTTTGGGAACAGAGCTGGGGCATCCAGGAGTTCAGAGTCATGGCAGGACTCCTTGTCATGAGAAGAGACTGCCGCAAGGCCAGTATCAGGGTTCCCAATATAAGGCGGAAACCTGGGACCGTCTCACCAGTGAACTCACCAATGCCACTGGCATACCCCGAACTGTTGAACAGGTCAGGCATCACTATGCCGACCTGAGGCGGTGTAAGGGGAATCTCTTGGATCAGTGGATCCAAGAGGCTAGGAGGACAGGGGAGGTCCCAGCTGTGTGTAAGTATCACTCCACTACCTGTTTAATAATTGCCACCTCATGTATATTATGGATAGGTATGGCTAAATATTCCTCTTATGTCCTTCACAGTGGCAAGTGAGTAGGCCGTGAAACAGGAGGCCCATGGCTGTCGCTTGGAGAGGTTGCGACCTGAGGCAGGTTAGTAATACTCTTCCATGTACTGTCATAGGAAAGAAATCTAACTGTATTAGTAAGTCAGTTGCCTGTAAAAAATCTGTATTGTTAAAGGTAAGTACTGCATACACCAGAGAATATGGTATAAATTTTGTATGTAAATGAAAGCATAATAGCCTGACAATAAAGGTCTAACTGCTGGACTGCATGTGTACACTCTGGTATCATATGGTAATGTAGATTTGCAATCACTTAATAGTACTGTTGTATTAAGCACTGTTACCCACACTGTGCAACATAAATAGAATGTGTAGGAATGTCTGTATATGACTGGTGTAATCCCCAGAGGTCATTTAGCACAACTAAGAGAGACATAGACAGAAAACAGTGAAAAGACAGACAACAAAATCCGAATAGCACATGCAAATGAGCCATGAACTGTTGTATTTTTATCCTGGGAGGGTAGTAGCCTGCATACAGAATCATACCCCACAACTGTACAGATATGTCCAGAATGTCCAGTAAATTGGCCAATATCTGCTGCCTGTCTCTCTGTTCCTCTGGGAAATCAGGGGGATGATACCCGACGTATAGGCAGCAAACAAGAAATACAACTGATTGTCACACATCTATAAGAACAAACCTGTCACTCTAGCAACTCCTCAAACTGTTATGAGAGTAATAAGCCAAGTATGTCCTATCTACACCCCCATGTTGTCAAGCTGTGACCAGAGTGTGTACAGTAACAGAGTGAGATGCATGTACATAATACTAATGTGTAATCTGGTACTTTTTGTGGCAACATGCAGGTAGTGCTAACAAACATTGCTCCCACAGGTACGACGGATATGAAGACTGTGTCGGAAATAAAAGCTTGATACCCTGTACTGGTACTGTTTACTCTGGTATTGTATGGAACTGTGAGCATTGCAGTTGCTCTGAACAATAAGGTATCACTGATCACTGTCACCCACACTGTGACACATAATATAATTGTGTAGGAAATCCTGTATAAGAGTGTTGTAAGTCACTAAAGGTTGAAGAGGGCAATAGTCTACATATGTCCTGGTTCACCTGCATGTGGTCAAGACATGGCCAGAGTCTGTGCAAAAAGAGATGGACAGGTATGTGCATAACATCAACCTGGAATCTGGGAGTATGTGTAGAAACAGTTAGTTAGTATTAATAAACAATTCCTCCACAGGTATACCAGGTAAGAGGTGTATAATGCAGGTAAAACCAGTTCATGTATAAAGATGTCAACAGCCATACCACTGTCCAAACTAAGACAATAGGGTAGTGTAGTAATACTTGTAAGGTACAGATAACAGCACTGACTAGGAAAGTAATGCGAACTACAGGAATATACTAGTTGTTAATTGACATCTTTCTCTCCCCCCACCATATCTCCAACAATACACTAAATACCCACCTCAACTGGTACGTGATGATTCCACTGTTATGTTGGGACATATGTCCTATTGGTTGATACTTACTTAAATCTGTTTCTATGCATATGCTATGTTGAAATACTCCAACATTGGTGGCATGGTGCTATCAATGTACCTGCATGATGTTGTTACTACCACTGTGGTCCCATATATGCATGTGATCCATTTGCTATGCAACTGTTCCATATCTGGTGTCTGGGTTAATGGGAATATCTATACATGCTGTTATACCTAACCCTGGAATGTGTTTACTATTACTAACCCACATATGCTGATACACCATAAATACCATAGCATGTATGGGAATGTGGGTCCCAGCAGACCCACCTGTCCCACCTCAGCTGGCCATGGCACCAGCACGTCTGGATCCCAACCCAAGACCTCCTCGCCAGTTGGTCCTGCACCACCTTTGGGTGGAACCGCCTTAGGGGATGGGGCTCACCCCCCCCCCCCGGGAGCGGGCACGGACAGGAAGTTGTCACCTGTCGCCAGGTCCAGGTCATGGTGCGTAGAGAGCTCAATCAGCAGTTGGGAGATCTTCTACGCCAGCTTGAGGACTGTGTGTTGTGACTAAAGGGTCGGCCTGGCTCTCTAACTCAGCCCCCTGAACAGCCTCCTTTGGAGATGTGAAGGTGCAGTGATGACTGTCAACGGGTGGGGATCTCAGTCCCACTATTTTCACTAGGGGGCTCGTGGGCTTCCAATTTCCCAACACCCCTCCCCATCAAGGTATTTACCCCCCACATGTGTCATATACCACCCCTGTATGTTTCTTGTCTGTCTTGTCTGTTAACCTACCCAACCTACCTCCCAAAATATACCTACTATCCCTCCCCAACATCCCACTCTCACCTGAAAAAAAAGAGCAATCTGTTCCCCCAAAAAAATCTTGCCCCATACATAGCTGTCCATTTAGCACACATGTCCACTGGACACATGTAATCTGGTCTAATTGGCATCACAACATATTAATGTTGTCCTCACCCCTCTCTCAGGGGTTTGATTGTCCAAATCTACCTCCAAATTCAGTGTATATGCACAGCTGTAGCTGTAGAAAAAATGGGCAGCTATGGACCTTCCCTACACCCTCCTGCACATCCCTAGCTATTTTCCCAACTGTCTTTCCCTCTTTGTGCCCCTTTTTCACTACTTTCCTATCAACCCTTTTTTCTTTTCTTTTAAAGAACTTAGCACGGGGGTAAGCATGAGTAAGCACTTTTAAGCAGCAGTAAGCGGGTTTAAGCCTCTTTGCGTGGGGGTAAGCAATGCCTACACATGTTAAGCAATTTAGAAGCTAACTGAGTATAAGAAACTGTAACCGGAAGTTAGCAGTGCTTACCTCCATGCAAACCCGTGCAAACCCGCTTACAACTGCTTAGAAGTGCTTTAATCACTCTGTATCCAATGTCCCTTGTTCTGCCCAGAAACAAAATAAACAACCTCTGCAAGGCTCTAACCCAGGACCCTGCACACCGTAGCCAAAGTGATTTACCACTAAGCCCTGTCAGATACACATAACTTTTATGTTTTCACAAAATATCATCCAGCCCAGTCATTCAACAATACAGGAAATGTATTTCAACATGTAGATGTATGTGTGTGTGTGTATATTTATTAATATCTAAATAGGTATAATATATCTATATATGTAGATATAGATACATATATAGAAATATATACATATATATATATATATATATATATATATATATATATATATGTATATATATATATATATATATATATATAAACATATATACATACATATGCATACATTTATAGATATATATGTCTACATCTGTAGGTCTATATATATATATATATATATATATATATATATATATATATATATATATATATATACAGCAATATATATGTAAGCATAAATATATATATATATAGGTATATACAGACATATATCTATAGATATAAAAGGGAACATAACAAAAACATATATGTCCACATGTACCATTAATGGGGTTGAGAGGGCCCAAACAACATACGTCTTGTACATATACATATTCCCCCCACACAGACAAACATGTCTGCCCTACAATACAATACCAACTGTTGCAGATCCCATAACCAGGACCTGACACAACATTGGCACAAGATGTTAACAGTACTCCATCCCACCTGTATGATGTCAGACTGGTATCAGTAACATATCATGCAGTGCAGTCTGGCTACCATAGGGAATGTACAATGTGGAAGCAATCAACATTCCTAGGATACATATACAGAGACACATATATGCAGATACACACACACA
This sequence comes from Protopterus annectens, assembly GCF_019279795.1. Lineage (NCBI taxonomy): Eukaryota > Metazoa > Chordata > Ceratodontiformes > Protopteridae > Protopterus > Protopterus annectens. Next base: position 1,251,406,851 of record NC_056744.1, on the reverse strand, counting down.
CACACACACACATATATACATATATATATATATATATATATATATATATATATATATATATATATATATATATAATGTAACTGCACATACACACACAGAGATATGTATAAGAAGATACATATGTAGAAGGTGCACACAATACAGAACAGCCACTATGCCTACAGTTGCCACCTTACCAACTGGATACTGTATGAGCCACCCATACAAATGACAGCTGTTGCCTGCAACATATACCCACAGAGAGGTCAAAGAATATAACACCACACACAGGTTTGCATACATGGGAAAGCTTTATTTGTATACTATTACAGTACTATATGCCATATCATATAGCTGTTAAGACACAAACATACAAATAAACAGAGTAATGCAACTGTGAAACAGTTAAATTAATACAGTAGTCTGGAAAGGTTTACATATGTTGCTGTCCGAGGACTTCAAGTAGTACAATAGTAAAGACAGATTGTGCCACAGGATACCAATCAATCAACGGTAAGTAATGCAAATGTATAGACCAGCAGCCTCTATCTACACTCTGTACACAAATCCTAGGGGGTAAAGACCTCAGATGACACAATGGGATGTATCTGTTACATAATAAGGCATAACTGACACCATCACAATCACACTGATAAACAGAACAGTCTGTATGGCAGGAAGCAGTAGGCCTGCATTTACCCAAGGTGAATTGTATGGTAATGTACATCCAGATACCCCCCACATGTTGTAACAGCCTAGGTTAGTTATGGTGCATCCCCCTCCTTAAACTCAATAATACAGGTCCATATACCACTGTTACATACACTGGCCTCTGGAGTGCATAAGGGCACACATGTATTGTGTAGGTGAAGCCCACACATATATGGACCCAACCCCACAATATGTGTGGGGGACACAACAGCAGTGGACTGATGGCAGGAATGGCAGCATGACATACAGCTCACTACATAACAACCCCTGACAGCATGTCATTTGGACAAAGCCTGGTATGTAGGTGGAGGACAGAGGCTGGAACACAGGCCCATATGTGAAATAGTGTTGTCATACACTAAGCAAGTCGCTGGTGTTACAGGATAGTCTACAACATACCCTTAGTCAGGAATATGAAGTTAGAAACAGAAATGGATGTAGCCATGTACTGACAGCACTGAACACACAGGCAGTCAGTGATATATCTGACATAAGACCTGTGTGGTGGACAGACAAAACATAATAGGCACACCTCTGGCCATCAAGTGGACAGGCCCACAGTTGGGAGCTTTGCAGACAGACTGTATTCCATGTTAAACTAGTATGTACACACAACCCCTGTAACACCTGTGTTATACAATGCATACAACAACAATACTCACACTCTGTCTGTAGTTCTGGAACCTCCTACAAATATGTAGCTGGCCTGAGTGTGCAGGCTCTCCTGTAAGAGGTATTGCTACCTGCCATCTGTAACACTGCTGCCCACACACAGGAAGGATGTCCATCAATCAGGAAAGGTAAAGGGACCACACCCACATGATGTAGGGATTTATAGTAGTTGGTTGCCATGACAGTGGTAATTGGAAGTACTACAAGGCATGCTGCATGCAGGTAGCAAATGGAGGACACTGATTGGTGCAGAGGCCATCACCTGATCATGTGCATCACCTACAAAATCCATGCTGCAATCTATGCAAAGCAGCTCATTCCATTTCCTGGAGAGAGACTGAGAGAGAGAGAAAGAAAGAGAGTGAAAGAGTGCGTGTAAGGCACAAAAAAAAAAAAAAAAAAAAACATCAAGCAAACCATCCAGTAGAGACTTCATTCCCAGAACAGGTATGTGAAGTATATATGAGTGTAATTGACAACAGTACTTGGTCCATAATAATGGGATAGATGATGTGGAATGATGTATATGTGCCCTCAGGTGTTGTTGAAATGATGCTCTGCTGAACAACTGCTAAGGAAAATAGAGTCTGTCCCTGTGGGTAGTGAGCCATACCCATCAACTGTGCAGAGCAGCACTGACTGATAAGATGTAAGCCATCATAGTGTGTGTTGTGTATTGGGAAGTATGTATATTAATGTGGCCAATAGCTGGTGGTGAAAGTAATGCCATAATGATGGACACATGGGTTCAACAGCCCACCTCTTGCAGGATACTCAGGTTAACCTGTATTGTAATAAATAAAAAACAAGTTCAGTCCCAACAAGGCAAGAAATAAAAACGCAAATTGCAAATAAATTGCAAAATTTAATAGTACAAGGTAAGCTCTTTCATGGTTTATAACCGCTTCATCAGACAACAACATAATAACACAGTACAGTTTAAAAAGTAAAACTAACCAATGAAAAAAGTAGCCTAATTAGTAGAAACAATTCCAACATTTAAAGTGGTAGTATGCTGTTAATGTTTTAAAGGTCTCTGTTTCAAAGCAGGTTTCAGAGAAACCATATCATTGATACCAGGGTATCAACCTTAAAGAACAAAATCCACTATTGTTCACAGGTTTCTGTCTTACATTTCAAATCACCACTCCTTCTCCCTTCCAATAATATTTCCAAGGCAAAAAAAGTTATGGCAATCTCCTGCTTCAATGACATATTTAGCCAAAGCACTAGTACTCTTGCGACTCCTAATATCACGTAAATGTTCCAAAATTATATCCCTAAAAGGATGGTTCATTTTCTCAATATAGTAGACATGACATGCAACACACTTTGAATAGTATACAATGTTCCTAGTGCTACAATCTGCATAAAAAGGAAACTCAACAGAACATCGAAGTGTAGGATGTAAGTAACTAGATGCACTAAATATATGCTTACATGCCTCACAGTGTCTGCATGGAAAACTGCCAAACCTCTGAGACTCTAATAATGAACTACTCTCTTTCCTGTAACAAAGTTGCTGCTTAACTGTTCTATTATTCTTAATCGAAAAGTTAGGTTTACCACCAACAATATCTCTCAGATCATTGTTGGCATAGAGAATATTCCAATTCTTCTTTATAATATTGCAGCATGTATTAATGTCACCGGAGAAAGTTAGTGGAAACCTAACCTTCCTACCATTAGTCTCTCCCTGTAACACAGAAGACGTTGGTGGTACCTCTGAGAAAAAAGGTTTGCCTCTAGTATGTCTGTCAAGAGATACCATCCTGATGCATTCGTCTACCTCTCTCTCACTATACCCTCTCTCTAAGAAATCCAGTTTTAATTAAGTAAATGCTACATTTAACTCAGTGTCATCATTATGCAGCCTCATCAACCTCAGGAATTGTCCCTTGAGGACATCCCGTGGAATGTCTAGGATGCATGCTTTGTCTGTGTAGCAAAGCATTCTTTCTCCCATCCTTTCTAAACATACATGTACGAAAACAACCCAATTCAGTCTTGTTGACAGTCTCATCAAGAAATGAAATACTAGAATGTGTATATGCTACTGTAAATTTTAAAAAGGTCGTAGTGGTATGTAAGCAATCTACAAAGGATAGAAGGCTCTGCATATTGCATTGCCACAACAGAAAAACATTGTCAACAAAACATCTATACTACAAAAGTGATGGATTCTTGTCAAGAACCATATTAAATTCCAATTTGGCTAGCACAAGGTTGGCGTAGCTATTAGCACATGTCGTGCCCATAGCCATGCCAACCTTCTGTAGATAGTAATCTTTGCCAAACACAAACACATTGTTCTCTAGAACGATCTCAATAAGTTTACATATCAACCTCACTTTAACATCAGTGTAATGTTTGCCTTCAGTCAATAACCCCCTAATATTTTCAATACCCCAGTCATTTGGTATCACCATAAACAAAGACCCTACATCAAGGGTAACAAGTAGTAGCTCTTTACTCATATCAATTCCACGAGTCCCTGATATAGATCTTGTAAAAAAAATTTTTGTGTGCCTCAAAATGGTAGATATTCCATCCACAATAGGCCGTAAGGACTTCTCTATATAAATTGATAAAGGCTCTGTAACCCACCCTCTGCCCGACACATATGGGCACATGGGTGAGTTAACAATGTCCTTATGTATCTTTGGCAGACCATAAACTGTTGGTACCACTGGACTGTCAACACAAAAATACTTTAAAATATCTTCAGTAATCATACCAGTAATCAAAAATTCAAAAATCAAAAAAGCTACTTTGTCCACCAAAGCTTTAACAACATCAGCATTAACAACTGAAAAAGTAGTCTGGTCACCGAGTACAAGCATAGCCTGCACATATTTGTCCCTGTCCAGTATAACAATACCCTCTCCCTTATCAGCAGGGCAAAACTCAATAGTATGCATTCTCTTCAATTCAAACAAAGCTTCCTTCTCCTCTCTAGTCATATTGAAAAATTCACATTTATGTTCCCCATTTAGGGAATCTCTAATCTCAGTTTGACATAAATTGCAAAACGCTTCAACAGTAGGATGAATCTTGGGTATATATGTACTGGGTTTCTTAAAAACAGGACATCTTGTGTTACTTGCAAATTGAGAAAACTCAAAACACAAAGTAAGATCTCTAACAAACAACTTTAAATTAAGTATCAAATCTGATTACTGAGAATACTGTACAAACGAAAGACCTTTATTCAATACAGAGCAGTGTGCTTCATTCTGCCTAAGTCACCTTCATTGCACTGTGGGTGTTCATATATACCATATGGTCCCCTGTCTGCAACTAGTGTACTCTCCCTCTCCTCCCTCTGCTTTGGTACCGATGCATCCATTACTTCTTTGTTATTGGTAGTGGTTGAGAGAGCAAAAAAGGAAAATTCATCCTTAACGGCTCTAGTTTCAAGGAGCTAGATTCATTCATAGTGGCACAGCTACTTTTATTCAAAACATCGACATTAACTATATTTAAAGTTCATCTCTGTATTGTAGCATGCAGGAATGCCATAGGTGTGTAATAGGGTTACCTGCAATCAGGCCCTACATATACCCCTCTAATGTCAGGCTGTGTCCATATGTGGCACCTGTCTGTGTTGTAGCAAGGCAGAACAGTGCAGCTGTGCAGGAAGGTGTTGTGAGATTGTGGATCTGATGTCTGAATGTACACCACATATAGGTATGCATATGAGTACTTATATATATATATCCGTCGGACCGAAATCACCGACAACGCAGATGACCGACAAGGTGAGAACCCGACGGACTCGGTAAGTGTGCGATAGAGTGAGGGATTTAGAGTTAGGGAGCGGACAGGTAAGTGTGCGATAGTGAGGGACTGTAGTTTTAGGGGCGGGTTAAGTGAGTTAGGGTTAGGGTGCAGGTAGGGTGTGTGTGCGATAGTGACAGACTGTGGGTTTCGGGGTGGGTTAAGTGAGTTAGGGTTAGGGTGCAGGTAGGGTGTGTGTGCGATAGTGATGGACTGTGGGTTTCGGGGTGGGTTAAGTGAGTTAGGGTTAGGGTGCGGGTAGGGTAAGTGTGCGGTTGTGTCGGACCTTAGGGTTAGGGTTTGGGTTACGGTTAGTGCATGTATGGTTGTGTGTATTGTCGGTATTTTGTGTTGTCGGTCTTTTGGTGTCAGTGATTTGTGTTTCGGCGTTGTGGCGTTTCGGTAAACTGAAGGGGATCCATATATATATATATATATATATATATATATATACATATATATATATATATATATATATATATATATATATATATATATATATATATATATATACATAAATAATATGGATCTACTTTACATGGTCGACTTTCATATGGCCGAGACCACATGATCGACTTTCGGAAAGCCGACCATGTAAAATAAACGCAAAAGACACAACGAACACTTACCTTAAAACTGTTAGCAGAGGGGGCAAGCTCCCATGCACCTCCCACACCCCCCCCCCGTAACTTAAATTTACCAACTCCGAGATTGCACTTCAGTGCGGAAAAGGGAAATTTTCCCATTTCACACTGTACGGAGATAGCGGTTCTCCATGGTCGGCTTTTCAAAAGTCGAGCATATGATCTCGGCCATATGAAAGTCGACTTTGTGAAAAGGTGACCATGTGAAGAGGACCCATAAAATATATATATATATATATATATATATATATATATATATATATATATATATATATATGTGTGTATGTATGTCCACAAATATACAGATACCCATATGTAGACATATATATGAACACACATATATATACAGCATCATATATATCTACACATATATAGATATATACCTATATCCACGTGTCTACATATATACAAACACACACACAAACATATATGTATGTAAATACATGTCTCCTATATTACCACCACAGTGCTGCATGTTATGTGTGAGGAAACAGCACACATAGCAATATGCACAGATATCTACAGTTGTCAGTGTGTGCAACATGGATGGGTATGTCACATGTGAACCCCTTGTTGGGACCACATTGCCCCTGTTTGTGAAGTATGGAATGAGAATATGGGGAAGTATGGCAGGTATAGTTCTGGAGGTGGTCAGGGTTGGTAGCTATGGAGGACAGCCTACAGGGGTGCTATGTGATACATGTGGTGGGTAAACACCCTGGATGGTGTGTATGGTCAGTGATGTGGACACCCCATGGGCTCCAGTATGGACACAATGGGAACAAGCTTCCCACCCACTGCTACTCACAATAGCAGTCCACGTCCTGAAGGTGCCTGGCCTAGAGGCTGAGCAGGGGGGGCATGTGGGCCCTGTGAATGTGTACTGGGTGCCTCAAGGTGATGTAGCACATCCCACATGTGTCTGTGGAGCCTGTTATGGAACAGACCCTGGACCTGACCTCAGAAGATAGGAACATGTCTGTGTGTGCCCCTGAGTTGGTTCTACCTGATGGCATTACTGGACCAGTACATGAGGAAGCCCCAGGGTGGGTCACATATGTGATGTGGCCTGGTAACATGGGCAGATGAGTTTGGAGAGGTGGTTCTGCTGGTCAATAGTACATATACATGCTATAGCATCACTGTTATAAAACATATGTCAGTAGTAATAGTCTACACAATCCCAGAACATGTCCAAGAGCATGCATAGATAACCCTAATAACACAGAATGTCAGATGTGCAGCAAACACATAGCAAGCATACCACAGGCATATATGGAGTCATTGTGGCCCTGACAATTGCATGCAGGTGAATAGTCTGTAACAGGCCAGTAATGATAGTGTCCACACAGGGAACATGGCTACAAACACATTGCACAAAGAATGGTACAGTACAATATCCGCCCCACTGGTAGGTATCCTCTAGCCATACCTATTGAGTTGTGTATACAGTTTGTTGTCACTAATATAGTGGGGGAATAACAGTGATGTGTTATAAGAACTGTGGTTACCTTGCTGCATGACTTGCTCACACCTGTGTCCCTCTTTATGTCTTTCAGACATGATGTCCCAAGGAAGGCTGCCAGCGTACTCAGCAGCTGAAAATGAAATTCTGGTGAACGACCTCATACAGCACTACGCAGTCTTGTTTGGCCAGGCTGCCCATGATCAGCAGGAGTGGACCGCCCTGTGGAATGACCTAGTCCACAGGGTCAATGATGTCGTACTGCACAACTACAGTTATGAGCAGGTCCTGCATCATTGTTCTGACCTGCTTCACAATGCCCGTTGGTGTGCTGCTGCAGTTTGGGGGCATCACCTCGCCACAAGGGGGGAGCCATGCCATCCATCCCCCCCGACATGTGTGGAGGAGCTCCTAGCCAGCCTTGTGACACCTGCAGTCCACCCACCCACCGGCTGAGGAGCATGCAGGTAAGGCCACAGGGCACATCAGTAGACCACTGTTGCATATACATCTGCATCGGTACAGGTAGATCATGCATATCTGACATGTCATACATATATTTTGTTGCTGTGATAAACAGATGTGCATATGTGGTAGTATTGTGGTCATGTACTGTTGATGTATTGTAGTGCTGCATCCACCCTGTAGCAATGTCAAAGTTGTGGCCACTGACTTTGCATCTCTCACCCTCTTATGTAGGTCCCTCTGGTTTACCACCAAAGCAGTAGCCTGTAGCTGGTGAGCATGGTGTATATAGATGCTTGCCAATACACCAGGCATGTAATGGTGATGGTATAGTCCATGCACACATCTAACACACCTACCAAGAATGCATGGTGTACATGTGCACGTATTGTTGCTGTTAAATGCATGGTGTCACAGTGGTGACCATGATGGGGTATTGGAAGCGTATGTAAGACACCTGCATGATAACTAACATCCTATCATTGCAGAATGTAACCATAGGGAGTAACATAATGGTGGGAGACATGGCCTATGGTAGGGACATATTTGGAACAACACCCATATACAGTGCAACAGCAGTGTATATACCTGTAGGACAATGGCAACTGTTGCAGAGTTACACTATGGCATAAGGCATTACTGTGGTCCACATTATCAGCTGGTACTAGGCTGTAACATGTTGTGTTCAGTGTATGGGATACTGCAAAGTGACACACATGTGTAGGCCTTACTTGGCAAGCATCTGCAAAAAGGCTGAAGGGGGTGTCAGCATGACACACCAGTGCTCTGCAGCAGGGATCCTAAGGATTCTAAGAATGTCTATATCTGCACATAGTCAGGTTTAGGAACTGTGGCAGACGTAACCCTACCCCACAACAATAGTGACGGCAGTGTGTGAACACCAAGGGATGTGCACATGAGTAGACCTTGCATTCATGCAGATTAGGGGGACATGTGCAGGGCAGACTGAGCATACACTGGCAAATGCAGATGGCCCACGCTAGTATACCCTGCCAGGAGTAGTGACTGCTGTAGTACACATAATAGATGCAACAAATCATCATGATAAGGGTGTGCACACATATGCCCACATGTTGTGTATGCATCATGGTCAGCATCCGCACACCTAACACATTCCGTAGACAGTGCGTGTGAAAGTACAGGACATATGTCACATATCGGGCTCATGTACTGTTAATATATGTGGTGATGTGGTCCCATGGCAGATCAAGGAATGGTGCATCATATCAATAAGGGTGTGTACACCCCCATAGCCATGGTATGCTCTGATTGTTTCTAGTGTAATAGTGTTGGATTGGTTATACATGGTTCGCTGATGTTGAGAGCTGTAAATCAGACATCAGGCATTCACAAATGACATCTGTCCACATATCATCCCAGTTGCTAAAAAACATAGGGACTGTGAGCATTAAAGATGACATAACTGACACAGTACTACACATTCAGCAATGGGTTGTACACCTGTGAGGTGTGGTGCACAGTACATGGCAGGGTGCAGAACAGGTGCACAGCAATACTGTGTACATGGATGCAGTGGTATCCAGGGGAAGGGATTTCACCTAGTGATGCAGCACATGCATCACACACACATGTATACTGTTGCTAGCATGGATTGACTATAGCAGCACTGCATGCTGTTATGTACCATATGTTATGCATGTTGACAGATGGGTAACAGGAGGACTGTGTGTACTATCATTGTGCAAACTCACCTGTATGTGTGTGTGTGCATCCTGGTGGGTAGTTAGTTTGTCTGTTGGGTCACTCTGGTGAAGTGGAGGGAGGTTGATGCATGTAGGATGCGTGTGTGCATGTGTGTGTGTTTGTGTGGGTGGCCATGTATGCACATGTGTGATTGTGGGGTTGTTCATACAGCAGTACCTCCCTTTGGGATCATGCAGTACATGGACATGGGCTGCCACATTACAAACCAGGAATACTTGTCATGTATGTAATCACAGGACAGCTGATAGTATAATAAGGTCTGTAGCATGGAACAGGTATTGAGAGGAAAGGTAGACACCAGGTATACCCTTAATATTGCATTCAGCAGAGAGGTGACCGAGAACCCATGTATGCAGCACTACAGATACATTGGGAAAGTACTAGTCAACACCAGGGAGTGTATCTATATATTACAGTTGTCACATGATAGGCTGATCAAGCAGCATATCTGGCATGTACTGAACAATACAATGTTACAATTGCCTCATGTACACAGACAACCCTCTCCTCCTCCCACAAAACACAAATACATGTGAGAAATGCAACTATACGGCCAAACTGGAGGCTGAGCTCTCTCAACATAGGACTGGCATAACCAGACAGGAGAAGAAGGTAACCACACACACTATAGACCCAGTCTCACATAATACCATCACAACCTCAAATCATACACATAAACACACAAAGACATACTCGGAGGCTCTGATCAAAAATCTACCAAAACAGCAGAGGCCACCAAAGCAGACACCCAAACAACTACCACCTCAGAACACAACACCTGCAACACATAGACCACACAGTCAGAGTGTCAAGCAGTCACAGCCCTTAAGGCCAAACACAATGCCAGACACACTAGTCATTGGTGACTCCATAGTCAGACACACTGACGTCCCGCTCACCAGACTGAGTAAGGAGAAGGTCACAGTAAGCTGCCTGTCGGGTGCTAGAATCCGCCACATAACGCATGCACTCAGGTCTCTCAACAGCAGGTACAAGTACGACTCAATCATTGTCCACGCTGGTGTTAACGACCTGAGACGCACCTCCTTGGACTACATGAAAAGAGACATAGAGGAGCTCTCTGATTATGTAGCCCAAGCAGGTATGACCCTGACCTTGAGCAGTATCCTACCTTCACCAAGAATGATGCCACAATACAGAGATAAGATGATCAGCTTTAACAATTGGCTTAAACTCTGGTGTCATTCAAAGGGGATCCAATGTCTGTCTGCCTGGGATGACATGCTGGACAAGCCACGCTGCTTCGCAAGGGACGGCTTGCACTTGTCACCCTGGGATTCGAATTTTGGCAAAGGCTCTTGCCACCCCATAGTGCCTTTTTAGGCAAGGCTCAAATTATATACCTACCACCCTACAACAAAACAAAGAAAAAAACTAAGGGTAATGCTGCTCAATGCCAGAAGTCTCAACCTCAAGATGCACGCACTCGAGGCCCTTCTCAGTATGGAGAACATCGATGTCTGTGCTGTGACAGAAACCTGGTTCAAGGCTCCTGAGAGCACCCCAGCACTATCAGGTTTTACCTCATATCATGCTCCGGCCCCAAAACCCGGACAATACCAAGAAAGGAGGAGGGGTATCCATATTCATCAAGGACACCCACACCTCAAGATTGGTGGCATCGCACGATGCATCGGAAACCATCCAGGTGCAATTAACCATAGGCAAGATTGCTCTGCAATTTGTAGTATGTTACAGGCCACCCTCGCAAACTCAGGAACCTCATATGGCCTTCCTGAAAACACTGGAGGGGATAAATGTATCTCAACACCATCATACTAGGTGACTTCAACTACCCTAATGTAGACTGGGAACACTACTCAAGCCCAAACACTCTAGCCCAAAAGTTCCTGGAATTCATAAACTCAAATGCCATGGAACAACTAGTCACCATCCCCACAAGAGGAGAAAACATACTTGATCTCATCATCACGAACATGGGAGCACAATGTTCAACGCCGAAGTATACCCCTCACTGGTGAGATCTGATCACAAACTAATCTCGCTGGAGGTCCTCATCCCGCCCACCGAAATGAAAAAGACCACAGTAAAGAACTTCTCGAAAGCCGACTTCACACTTCTAAAGACTAGTGTGGTCTCCTTTAAGGCCCCTGAGCTGGCGGTTAACATTACTCAAACCGCTGAATCACTTACAAATGCCTTCTACCAGCACCTGCAGGGCTGCATGGATCAGGCAATCCCAAGCAAAACAAAGACTCTTTGTGCCAAAGGCAAGCATCCAGTCTGGTGGACCCCAGCCATAAACAAACTCTACAACAAAAGGAGAAAGCTACTACAAGATAGAGCAAAATCCTTAAAAGGTAAGACACCGCTGATCACTATAAGTAAAAAGCTAAGAGCTCTCATAAAATCATCCAAAGCTAATTTTGAGAAAAAAATAGCTAAGGACTCTAAAGACAACCATAAGGCATTCTTTAGCTATGTCAGAAACCTAGGAGGAAACTCCCAGATATGCTCAGAATTAGTTCAAAATGATGTGAAGATTACTGATCCTACAGACATTGCCAACATACTGGCTGACAGGTTCAGTGCAAACTTCTCCCCCCCCTAAAGGAGAGATATCTATACCAAATGATTGTAGCCCCCCCAAACATCTCTAACGCCCAGGTGAGAACTGCTCTCTCCAAGGCAAAGAGCACAGCATCCATGGAACCTGATGGTGTCCCCGGCTGTGTGCTCTATGAACTCAATGAGGAATTAAACCCACAGTTAGGACAGCTGTTTAATCTTAGTCTCACCTCCGGATACATACCCAGGGAGTGGCGCACAGCGACTGTGGTCCCACTCCACAAAGGCGGTGCCTCCACCGACCCTGGAAATTACCGTCCCATTAGCTTGACAAGCCTTATCTGCAAAGCCATGGAGAGGATCATAATGGATCTCATAAATAAAGACATAGGGAACTTGCAGGCTTTGGATCCAACCCAGTTTGGCTTTGTCAAAGGCAGATCATGCCTTTTAAACTTGGTTGACTTTTTCGAAACAGTCACCAAGGCCATTGACGAGGGAAGGCAGTCCATACAGCCTACCTAGACCTGGCGAAGGCTTTTGATACAATACCTCACTCGGGTATCATTGAAAACTCATCAACTTAAATGTAAACCCATACATTACAAGATGGGTTGCAAACTGGCTGAGTGACAGAACCCACAGGGTCAGAGTTGCTGGCGCCATGTCAGACTCAAAGCCTGTCACAAGTGATGTCCCACAGGGCTCAGTCCTGGGCCCACTCTTGTTTGGCATCTACTTTTCTGAAGTACAAGCAAACACAGGAGGGTTATGGCTGACAAAGTTTGCAGATGACTGCAAACTGGGTGCCGTAGTTGAAAACACATCCAACACAGATATCCTTCAGAAGGGTCTCACAGAAACGGATAACTGGTGCCAGAGCCATGGCCTAAAGTTAAATGCCAAGAAATGCATAGTCATACCCTTCGAAAAATAAGGTTACCCCTAGCTACCATATAGGTGGCAATCCCTGAACACAGAAGAAGTTATTAGGGACCTGGGAACCCAGGTTGACAGTAGCCTTTCATTCGACACTCATATTGCTAAAGTAGTTAGGAAGACCTTCTACATTGCCCACCTTATCATGAAGGGATTCACATCTAGATCAAGGGAAGTCATAGTCTCCCTATACTCATCACTCATCAGACCAATGATCGAGTACAATGCCCCTTCGGAATGTATCTGACCCGACACTTGCAGCAGCTGGAGAGGCCACAAAAGTTCCTCACCAAAAGGATAAAGGGTCTCAAAAATCTGTCTTATGCTGCCCGACTGAAAGAACTCCAGTTATATTCAGTTGCTTACCGCTTGCTCAGAGGTGACCTATGCCTGACATACAAGGCCATGTCAAACCCAGATTTGATGAACATGCTTCATCTCAAAAAATCTAGATCCCTCAGAGCCACAAGGGCGGGAGACTTAAACCTCGACACGGTTATCAATAGGACGTGCTGGAGGGATAGATTCATCACCCAAAGACTCCCTATGCTGTGGAATAAAATTCCGGTTTATGTGAGGCAGAGCACCTCGCTGGCCTTGTTCAAGAGGAATCTTGACCAATGGATGGGAGATCGCAGATACACCCCAGGGGTTACCTCAGTGTCACTGCTCGACAGAGGCACAGCAAAATAATGGGCATAGTTTCTCCAAACTAAAGGGGTGGCGTAAGCCACAAAACTATGGGCTAGGCTTATAAATGCCCTTGGGCAGATAGCCTAGTATGAACCTATGAACCTATGAACCTAATACATATATATGACACACCAGTGTGTGATATTATGGAGTGAACATAGTAGCCCACACATATAGGGGCCATGCATATGATGTCTGGACATACACAGGGAGAACACTGAATGACAGCAGTGAGGCCATCTAAAACCACTGCACACAGGTCAGGCAGGTAATGTAGTAACAGGTCTTGTGTTGTGATCACTTGTCTAGGCATTTAGAGGACTGATATGTTAATGAGTGGTATCAATGTGTGTATGTTACCAAGTGTGATGCAGGATGTGGAACACATGGAAATATATGTGGGACTGTCTGTAAAGTCACAGACAGGTAGATAGTACAGTGGTGTGTGTGTGTGTGTGTGTGTGTGTGTGTGTGTGTGTGTGTGTGTGTGTGTGTGTGTGTGTGTGTGTGTGTGTACTGTTAGGCAATGCTGTACAGGTTTTAAAGTGCATGTATTGTATTCCCCCACAGGTGGCAAGGTGGGTCACGGTCCTTCCTGCATGCACTCTGAAGTTGGTGTCCATACAGACACTAAAGATGATGATAGTACTGTTGAGGCACAGGTGGGGTTATCAGGGGCCGAAACAGCACCAACATTTGACATCCCCCTTTTAGCCACACCAACCCCACACACAGTTTCAGTGCCTATACACACCCCATCACCAGTGGCCATTGCGGAGGGACAGATGGCGTTTGGTGGCAGTGCACAGGAAAGTGTGGTAACCATGCCTACTGTGTCTGGTCACAACAGGCATAGCCAGATGTCTGGCATGGCACCACATAGGCAGATGTGCCAGGGTGCTCATGGTAGGGCCACTGGTCATCATGCCCCTGGCATATGTGACACAGCTGGTACTAGGAGGCGCATGTTTCAGGCTGTCATGGCAGTGCAGGCATGTATAGAATGTTACAGCAGAGGGCTGCCCTTACATCTGCAAGTGACAATACCCATGAACTAGCTGGTGCCATCTGTGCATTAACTGAGTTCATGGATAGATGGTCTGGTGAGATGATGGCCCTCATCGACCGTGGTCTGTCCATGCTTGAACATATTGTGGGAGTGCGGCGACAGCCGAGTGGACATAGGCCAGGAACGCCAACATCTGGCTGTCAATGTGGACATGTTAGGACAACAAGAGGCTCCTGTAGTGGCAGTACCACCCCTGCACTGTGAGGGGGGCGCTATCCACACCACACCACACCACAGCAGGCCATGAGCACGTGGTCCTGGCCAGTACCAGGAGGGACCTGGTTCCAGCAGACATATGTCATCATCAGGTGACAGTAGCACATCGAGGCCTGTACCTGGATGTGCCCATGGAACCCCTTGCAGGCACAGTCCACGTGTCTATTGCTGGAGGCAGTGAACTGCACACCCTGCCAGGTATGGTCTGCAGCTGTCCATAAACACCTGTTTAGGGCAGCCACATGGCAGAACTGTGTGCACGCATCCCCACACACTATACAAATGCACCTAGGGCAACCCCATACCTACACACACCACATCACTATGCACAGCTCACCTCAGTACACCCCTCACCCACACAAAATGTCAAATGTATGGCCCACCCTCGGCCTCTGGCAAACCAACAACATACCCTGTGCATATAATGATACATGTGCTACATCCCTGTCATCCATACCATCAATGCAGGGACAGGCTAATATGGTTCTGATGCACATGGTGACTGTACTACAGTGTACCACAGTACTGCAATGTAACAGGTTATAAGGAGTAAAGTGTAATGCATATATGTCAGGTAGTGTAGCCATCCAGCAATGATGCATTATAGCTGTTAGCAACACTGGTTGATTGTGGTCTCAGTAATGTTATCCATTTGTGTTGTAGGTGTACATGTGTCATCCTCCAGGATGGTCTGCAGTCATACTCCACAACGAGGTATGGCACTGTGGTGACACCATGGCTGTGACATATCTGGTGTACAGCCGAACACATGTCACAGGTTTATATAACAGTTATTGCCTGTGCCACATGGACAGATGACCCACTGGGGCATGTATAATCTGCAACCTGATGTAGACCCATCCACATACATGCACACCCTTACTTGGCAACACTGGGGCTAGACCCATACCTAGGTATGTAGTTATACTGAAGTGTGTGGCTTCCATTGCACACACCACACAGCATTTAGAGTGAGGTGTGTTCCAGGTTACATGTTACATGCAGAACATACCCAGACATGTACAGTATGCTAATGGGGGATGTAATGGGTGTATATGAATAATGCATAGTGTGACATACCTTCATATACACATTAACAGACACATAACAAGCAGACATACATCCGAGAGACCTGGACCTATTGCTGCTACCTAACTTGACCGTGTGTCCAATGTGTTACAGGTAGGCTGCACACAGCACATGCATAACTAGCCTGGATTGTGGTATCAATTAACTGTATGGTTGATGGTGACAGTGGTAACCATAACTTGGTACATGGGACATATACCGTGTGTACCTTGGTGCAATGACAGTAGACACAACACTCACATCCCCCAGTGGATATTGTACTCCCTGAAACCCATGGTGACACTCTGACATACCCACCATCACAGATTGGCCACAACTGCGAAACAACCCATTGTAGATCCCAACATTGGTACTACAGGGATTTGCATCTAATGCACATGACACATGCATAGTAAGGTGTTGCATTGTCATGCCTCACCAATGGGCAGCAACAACACTAGCTGTACTACTGTGTGACAATCTTTAAATCCCTGGCTCCTCTCATGGCTGCTGTGTGTTCTTGGCCTGCTATCCCACACTCCCACTCTTCAACTTTCTTCTCCTAAGCTCGCTTTGCCTACTGGCCCAGCCCTCCTGGATATCCAAGGCCATTCTCAGGATAGCAAATCTCACTCTGTTTGCCTGACTCTCTACAGGGACAGTCCTATCTTTCTCCCAAAAGAGAGAGTTAAAGGATTAGAGAAACTCTTCAACTTTCTTCTCCTAAGCTTGCTTTGCCTACTGGCCCAGCCCTCCTGGATATCCAAGGCCATTCTCATGATAGCAAGTCTCACTCTGTTTGCCTGACTCCCTACAGGGGCAGTCCTACCTTTCTCCCAGAAGAGCGAGTTAAAGGATTAAAGAAACTCTTCAACATTGTTCTCCTAAGCTTGCTTTGCCTACTGGCCCAGCCCTCCTGGATATGCAAGGCCATTCTCAGGATAGCAAGTCTCACTCTGTTTACCTGACTCCCTACAGGGACAGTCCTATCTTTCTCCCAGAAGGAGAGTTAAAGGATTAAAGAAACTTCAACTTTCTTCTCCTAAGCTCACTTTGCCTACTGGCCCAGCCCTCCTGGATATCCAAGGCCATTCTCAGGATAGTAAGTCTCACTCTCACTCTGTTTGCCTGACCCCCTACAGGGACAGTCCTATCTTTCTCCCAGAAGAGAGAGTTAAACGATTAAAGAAACTCTTCAACTTTCTTCTCCAAAGCTCACTTTGCCTACTGGCTCAGCCCTCCTGGATAACCAAGGCCAGTCTCAGGATAGCAAGTCTCACTCTGTTTGCCTGACTGCCTACAGGGACAGTCCTATCTTTCTCCCTGAAGAGAGAGTTAAAGGATTAAAGAAACACTTCAACTTTCTTCTCCTAAGCTCGCTTTGCCTACTGGCCCAGCCCTCTTGGATATCCAAGGCCATTCTCGGGATAGCAAGTCTCACTCTGTTTGCCTGACTCACTACAGGGACAGTCTTATCTTTCTCCCAGAAGAGAGAGTTAAAGGATTAAAGAAACTCTTCAACATTGTTCTCCTAAGCTCGCTTTGCCTACTGGCCCAGCCCTCCTGGATATCCAAGGCCATTCTCAGGATAGCAAGTTTCCCTCTGTTTGCCTGACTACAGGGACAGTCCTATCTTTCTCCCAGAAGAGAGAGTTAAAGGATTAAAGAAACTTTAACTTTCTTCTCCTAAGCTCGCTTTGCCTACTGGCCCAGCCCTCTTGGATATCCAAGGCCATTCTCAGGATAGCAAGTCTCATTCTGTTTGCCTGACTCCCTATAGGGACAGTCCTATCTTTCTCCCAGAAGAGAGAGTTAAAGAATTAAAGAAAGTATGTAACATGCTACTATCCCTACTGCAATTCACTTGAGAAATTGTTCTATCACTTGCCTGGTGTTAGTAAAGGATCCCAGCCAGAATTGCCTGCAGCCATACCCTTCTTACTGTGAACTCCCCTCATACCTGCCTCATCCCTGGCTCCTTTTTCCCTATATCAGAGCCACTCACCCCCTACACCTATCGACCTGCTTTAGTGGTTCCTCTCTTTACAAACTCAGGTTCTGTCCACTAGGTGGCAGTGTCTACCCATCTATAACCCCTTTTCCCTCACTCCTTTCCATGCACTACAATATAACATATTAATAGTCTTCTCTCTCTTAACTGCTAAGTAACAATTCTACCCATCTCCACCTCTGGAATCTGTCTTCTCCTTTCCCTTTGTACTGCACCCCAAGAATCCCATTAACCACCCTGCCTACCTTCCTCTGTACTTACCTTCACCAGACTGACTGTTTTTCACACTGTCCTGCTGCCTATCTTCCTTGGGTGAACCCCCCATGCCACCCTACCTATCACTACATATATCTATCTTACCTCTCCTCCTCTCTTCACCCCTCTTCATATTAGTGCTCCCCTCCCCACAGTTCCCCCTCTTCATATTAGTGCTCCTCCCACTCCCCTCCCTCCTGTGTAGACTGCCCTGTTTTACCTCATCATTACGATCTTACTATCTAACCTCTGTTCTGCCCTTCCTTCAGGCTTTTGCCTGCATTCACCTATCCAGATCCACCCCTCCACATCCGCCCTAAACCTATCATAAGGGCCAAATCCCTCAGGGCGCCATCTTTAAATCCCTGGTTCCTCTCGTGGCTGCTGTGTGTTCCTGGCCTGCTATCCCACACTCCCTGTAAGTGTACATCTGTTTTTTTTTTGCTGTATAATGTTTAGCTGAACTATTTGCATTGGTCTCAGGAAGATGCCTATCTAATCCAACTGTGTCTTTGTTACGCTGTGTAGAGACAAATTTCATAAGTTTGCATATGATCTGCTGTAAAGTGTTTGTGGTAGCTCTGCTTGTATGTTATTCAAGTTCCATTGTGTAGCATGCCCAACGATCTGAAGATTTAAAGTTGTGTAATGTTACAGTATGCATTCCCAGCACATCTACGTATAGCCTGATTTTAGAATGCCTGTGCACATTTCACTGTTTTAGTTAACATCTTCTTAGTTGCTAGCATCAATAACCTTCAGTATCTGATGCCTTTTTTTCAGCTTGAGTGCAGCCATACCTGCTTCGTAACCTGCATGTCATAATTGGTTGTAATTTTGGTACCTTACAGAGATTTGTGCCTTACATTGGGTATTTTTACTATATGCTGTGGTGTATCTGTAAGGGACATCCTGTACCATATAACGAAAGTACTGCTTGCACCGTCTGCTGCAAAAGTGGCTCAGGATTTTAGTTTTCTACTAAATATCCTCCATTTAAACTAAAATAGTACATAGCAGTATTCCAGCTCTGTCTGTTCTATAAAAGAAATGAGTAAATACATTTCTGGTTGACTTTCCTAACCACTAACCACCTCCACGTGGTTTAGCTGAACTAACAAACAGCAGTATTGTGCTCATCCATTGAACCTTTGTTCACCAGGTACATCGGTGCTCAGTGCCTGAACCAAACTAAAAGTACCCTGCTTTGGAAGTACTTCTAGCCATGAATTACAACCCTAATTATTCCACTCTTGCTTATCTGCTGCTTTAGCAAAGTGATGAGCGTATGTACACTCTGTTAGAGCCTACTAAACTGGGAAAGAGTCATTCTAGCCCCAATTGATTGAATTTAACCTAAGAACAATACCTATGCCTTGGTTGTGCTGCTGTTTCCCACCTAGCCACAAAATCATCTTCCAGTCCGTGGTTATCACAGACATTCTACTATAGCATATCCTGCTCTTGGTAAAAGGACATACCTAACTCTAGCTACGTGTATAGACTGAACTAGACAAAATCACCTTTCAGTCCGTGGATATTGGAGACACTCTACCATAGCATATTCTGCTCTTGGTAAAAGGACATACCAAATAGTAGCTACATGTATAGACTGAAATGTGCCCCCCCCCCCCACTCTTAATTGGAAACAGTAAATAGCTCCCTGCCTTGGATAACTCTATACAATGTGCTTATTAATACCTATAAATACCCACTTCTGAATTTGGAACTTAGTCAGAGTATGTGTGTGTGAGTCTGTTTCACTACATGACAGTGGGTTAAAGTGTAATTTGTTGAATACGCTTATCTATTGTAGGAATTACAATGATTCTATTTTATCCCGTTAATCTAATATTAAACTACACTGTAACACTGACATAGATAAGTAATTGTATTAATCTAGAAGATTTTCTTTTTTAAACTGTTTTGTAGGGATTTTTATACCTAGTTGTGTAGGGACTTGTTCATGATGCATTGGTGCTTAGTTTTGTATATGTTCACTGCTGCCTAATCTGTACATTTCATAATCTGTAAATTATGTATTATCCTTAACTACTGCCTAACCTACTACTTAATTTTATAACCGTCTTCCTCTGTATTTTCTCCAGCTCTTCAACTTTCTTCTCCTAAGCTCGCTTTGCCTACTGGCCCAGCCCTCCTGGATATCCAAGGCCATTCTCGGGATAGTAAGTCTCACTCTGTTTGCCTGACTCCCTACAGGGACAGTCCTATCTTTCTCCCAGAAGAGAGAGTTAAAGGAATAAAGAAAGTATGTAACATGCTACTATCCCTACTGCAATTCGCATGAGAAATTGTTCTATCACTTGCCTGGTGCTAGTAAAGGATCCCAGCAAGAATCGCCTGCAGCCATACCCTTCTTACTGTGAACTCCCCTCATACCTACCTCATAGGTTCATAGGTTCATAGGTTCATACTAGGCTATCTGCCCGAGGGCATTTATAAGCCTAGCCCATAGTTTTGTGGCTTTCGCCACCCCTTTAGTTTGAAGAAACTATGCCCATTATTTTGCTGTGCCTCTGTCAAGCAGTGACACTGAGGTAATCCCTGGGGTATATCTGCGATCTCCCATCCATTGGTCAAGATTCCTCCTCACTTCACCCCTCTTCATATTAGTGCTCCCCTCCCTACAGTTCCCCCTCTTCATATTAGTGCTCCTCCCACTCCCCTCCCTCCTGTGTCGACTGCCCTGTTTTACCTCATCATTACGATCTTACTATCTAATCTCTGTTCTGCCCTTCCTTCAGGCTTTCACCTGCATTCATCGCCCCTCCCCCTCCACATCTGCCCTAAACCTATCATAAGGGCCAAATCCCTCAGGGCGCCATCTTTAAATCCCTGGATCCTCTTGTGGCTGCTGTGTGTTCCTGGCCTGCTATCCCACACTCCCAGTAAGTGTACATCTGTTTTTTTTTTTTTTTTTGCTGTATAATGTTTAGCTGAAATAATTGCATTGGTCTCAGGAAGATGCCTAACTAATCCAACTGTGTCTTTGTTATGCTGTGTAGAGACAAATTCCATAAATTTGCATATGATCAGCTGTAAAGTGTTTGTGGTAGCTCTGCTTGTATGTTACTCGAGTACCATTGTGTAGTGTGTCCAACGATCTGAATATTTAAAGTTGTGCAATGTTATGGTATGCATTCCCAGCACATCTACGTATAGCCTGATTTTAGAAAGCCAAACTGTGCACATTTCACTGTTTTAGTTAACATCTTCTTAGTTGCTAGCATCAATAACCTTCAGTATCTGACGTCTTTTTTTCAACTTGAGGGGAGCACTAATATGAAGAGGGGTGAAGTGAGGAGGGGAGGTAAGACAGAAGCTACCTGCTTCGTAATCTGCATGTCATAACTGGTTGTAATTTTGGTACCTTACAGAGATTTGTGCCTTACATTGGGTATTTTTACTATATGCTGTGGTGTATCTGTAAGTGACATCTCGTACCATATAAAGATGGTACTGCTCGCACCGTCTGCTGCAAAAGTGGCTCAGGATTTTAGTTTTCTACTAAATACCCTCCAATTAAACTACAATAGTACATAGCAGTATTCCAGCTCTGTCTGTTCCATTAAAGAAATGAGTAAATCCATTTCTAGTTGACTTTCCTAACCGCTAACCACCTCCACGTGGTTTAGCTGAACTAACAAACAGCAGTATTGTGCTCATCCATTGAACCTTTGTTCACCAGCTACATCGGTGCTCAGTGCTTGAACCAAACTAAAATTACCCTCCTTTGTAAGTACTTCTAGATGTGAATTATAACCCTAATTGTTCCACTCTCGCTTATCTGCTGCTTTAGCGAAATGATGAGCGTATGTATGCTCTATTAGAGCCTTCTAAACTGGGAAAGAGTTATTCTAGCCCCAATTGATTGAATTTAACCTAAGAACAATACCTATGCCTTGGTTGTGCTGCTGTTTCCCACCTAGCCACAAAATCATCTTCCAGTCCATGATTATCGCAGACATTCTACTATAGCATATCCTGCTCTTGGTAAAAGGACGTACCTAACTCTAGCTACGTGTATAGACTAAACTAGACAAAATCACCTTCCAGTCCATGGTTATCAGAGATACTCTACCATAGCATATTCTGCTCTTGGTAAAATGACATACAAATAGTAGCTACGTGTATAGACTGAAATGTGCCCCCCCACTCTTAATTGGAAACAGTAAATAGCTCCCTGCCTTGGATAACTCTATACAATGTGCTTATTAATACCTATAAATACCCACTTCTGAATTTGGAACATAGTCAGAGTATGTGTATGTGAGTCTGTTTCAGTACATGACAGTGGGTTAAAGTGTAATTTGTTGAAAATGCTTATCTAATGCTGGAATTACATCATTTTTTTTAATCTTATCCTGTTACTGAATCTAGTATTAATGACACTGAGACTGTGTATGTGAATTTCACTACTTGCCTGTGGGTTAAAGTGCAATTTGTTGAGTATGCTCATCTTTTGCAGGAATTACATTTTTCTATTTTATACCATTACTGAATCTAGTATTAAACTACACTGTAACACTGACATAGATAAGTAATTGTATTAATCTAGATTTTCTTTTTTAAACTGTTTTGTAGGGATTTTTATACCTAGTTTTGTAGGGACTTGTTCATGATGCATTGGTGCTTAGTTTTGTATATGTTCACTGCTGCCTAATCTGTACATTTCATAATCTGTAAATTATGTATTATCCTTAACTACTGCCTAACCTACTACTTAATTTTATAAACGTCTTCCTCTCTATTTTCTCCAGCTCTTCAACTTTCCAAGGCCATTCTCAGGATAGCAAGTCTCACTCTGTTTGCATGACTCCCTACAGGGACAGTCCTATCTTTCTTTCTCCCAGAAGAGAGAGTTAAAGGATTAAGAAAGTATGTAACATGCTACTATCCCTACTGCAATTCGCTTGAGAAATTGTTCTATCACTTGCCTGGTGCTACTAAAGGATCCCAGTCAGAATCGCCTGCAGCCACTATCCTGCTGCCTGCCTTCCTTGGGTGTAATCCGCTCCATTCGCCCTGCGGACTCACTCTGCTCCGCTACCCTACCCCCAAATTCCACCCACCTCCAGTGCATCTACACTTATACTCACCTAACCACTCCTACTTCCTCTCTACCTATTACATCCCTCCCCTTTCACCACCATCTTCTTCCTACCCCCTCCCCTACACACCACAATCCTCTCCTACTTCCTCTCTATCTATTACACCTCCACCCCTTCCACCACCATCTTCTTCCTACCCCCTCCCCCTACAACCCATCTCCTCACACTTCCCTTCATATTTAATAATGCAATATCTATTACTAACCCTTTCCCTGCACTATATATTCTACTTTATCAAAGTCAACATGCTTACAAAATGTATATCATTCTCAATTCAGCTACTACTTCTTCTAAACTTTACTTATATCCACTACCTTACCCAGCCAACTCCACAAATCACACACCATTCCTTCACACAACCAACTCACTCCCTTCAACTCACTTACACTCATTTGTCTCAATCTCCCCTGGACTGTATCCCATTTTTTCACTACAAACTAAGCACTACTTATAAACTCTCTAGCCCCTCTATAACCTCCAATATCCACACAAATCTGATAATATACAACATACAAACAAGGCAATCCAAACATCTCATCAGCATAATCCAACACCTAACAACCATACTTCTATCTGGAGATATATACCCTAACCCAGGCCCAAACACCACTTCTTCTACATCTAAATCCATCCTACTAGCTTCTCTAAATGCCCAAAGCATAGCTAATAAAATCCCCAACCTCCCTGCCTGGCTTCTCCACAACAAACCTGACATCTTATCTATCTCTGAAGCCTGGTTAAAACCTCATATAAAAGATGCTGAAATAGTACCACCAAACTACTCCATCATCAGAAAAGACAGGGCCCACAAAAGGGTGGTGGGGTAGCTCTACTCTATTCATCCTCCCTATCCATTACTCCCTATAACAAACCCATTCTTCACTTCTCCAATGCAGAATTAGTATTAGCTCTATTTCAATTAAATAAACACAAACACATATGCATAGCCTCACTTTACATCCCCCCTGGAGACAATATCTCAGTACTTGAGGATATCCTATCCTGGCTTTCTACCAATATCAGTAATGAAACTATTATCATGGGAGACACAAATATTAATTGGTCTTCTATTCATTCCCCTACACACCCCCTAAACACCAACCTATATAAGTACTCTCAGCTCACCTCACTACCAGGCCCTCTAAAGACTTCTCCAATGGCAGTACCCTAGACTGGATCTTAGTCTCTCACCCCCACTACTACCCTGATAGTGGAACTCTCCCTGATTACCTCAGTGACCACCTTTCCATTTTCACTAGACATCTTCCTTCTCCATTACAAGTACCTCATAATTACATCAGCACCCGTTACCTAAAATACTTCATCCCAATAACCTTCTCAGACTCCCTAAAATCAATAAATTGGAACCCTCTAAAAAATCTACCCCTGGATAATGCTGTTGCATACTTCAATACAACTTTCCTAAAACTGCTTGATAGTTTTGCCCCCATAAAAACCAAAGGAATAAGAAACAATACCGCCCCCTGGCTAACAAAAAACACACTACCTGCCTTGCGACTTCGAGACATAACCTGGGCACGTTACCAAAGAAACAAAACTCCCATCACCCTTAATGAATTCAAAACACTTCGCAATGCAGTTAAAAAGCTTATCACAGCAGATCAACAGAATTACTTCTCCTTACTCCAAAACAACCATAAAACCAATCCTCAAAAATTCTGGAAAGGCATCACTATCCTCCTAAAACCTGGCTCAGCGGAAAACCCAAGCCCAGACCCAAATGCACTAGATATGGATCTGGCCATCCAATTCAACTCTTTTTCATAGACTCTGTTTCCAAACTAACCTCATCCCTCTCTAATAACATCTCACCTCCTACTTCTGCATCTCCCCTCTTGTCACCCCCTTCATCTCCAGTCTCTCAACTCCCACCATTCTCCATAAAACCCATTCCTACTTCTACCATAAGAAAACTCCTGCAAAAGCTAAAATCATGCACCAATGCCCCTGATAA
Organism: Protopterus annectens; assembly: GCF_019279795.1. Lineage (NCBI taxonomy): Eukaryota > Metazoa > Chordata > Ceratodontiformes > Protopteridae > Protopterus > Protopterus annectens. Next base: position 1,251,381,481 of record NC_056744.1, on the reverse strand, counting down.
CATTCCTTCATTCTTCCTCAGCATAGCTGCCGAAGCCATTGCCTTCCCCATCAGCATCCTAATCAATCACTCTATCCAAGAAGGTCTTGTACCCAAACGCTGGAAAAGGGCTTTCATCATTCCCGTGCACAAAGGAGGCAATAATAACAATATTACTAACTTTCGTCCCATTGCGATCCTCTCTGCTATATCAAAACTCCTAGAGAAATGTATCCATCTTCAACTCCTTCCCTATCTGTTAGATAATAACTTACTAACTTCCACACAACATGGATTCAGACCCAGTCACATCACCACGACTGCCCTCCTTACCTTCCTGGAAACTGTAAATAAAGCCAGAGATTCGGGCTCTACTGTATCTACCCTCCTTCTTGATCTCTCTAAGGCCTTGGATACTATCTCTCACAACCTTCTCCTAACTAAACTATCTAACCTAAACCTATCCCCTTCCTCTCTCAGTTGGTTCACCAGCTATCTCTCCAACAGGCAACAAGCTATCAAGTGGAAAAAAGCCATCTCCTCTTTCCTTAACACACCCACTAGTGTCCCCCAGGGTTCCATTTTGGGTCCTCTCCTCTTCACTATATTCATAAATGATTTCTTCCACTCAATCCCTCATGCTACACTTATTCAATATGTAGATGATTCTACAATTATATGTGCAGCCACATCCATTCCCACTCTCTTAAAACTGACTCAAGACGCCTTCTCTACCACAGAACAGTGGATGAAGGACAATCATCTAGCACTCAATGCATCAAAAACCAAACGTATGGTATTTACCCCCTCAAAAACCAACATCATTGATAGAAAACTATGTTCCATTACTAGCCAGAATAACACACCTCTTGAACTAGTATCTGAAACCAAACTACTAGGAGTACAGATTGATGACCAGCTTAAATTCAATAGCCACCTACAACTAAACATAAAAGAAACCACCAAAAACGTGGCATGCTCTACCGACACAATTGATTCCTCACTACATCTACTAAGCTCATTCTCGCTACTACATTTCTCATCCCTTCCCTCCTTTATGGTGCCCCTCTCCTAACAAACCTACAATCATCTCTCAAAACAAAACTGTCCTCTTGGTATAATAAAATTGCCAAATTTGCCACTAGCCACAAATCATCTACCCATCACTGTGCATCTCTCCACAAACTTAACTGGCTAGAGCTTCCCAACTATCTCTCCTGTACTCAGCTCACTTTTGCTCACAAACTAATTTTTCATCCCTCCCTCTGTCCCCCCCTCAGCTCCACCTTTAAAATGCACCTGAGACAAAGACTCCTAAGATCTAACAACCGAAACCTAATAGAGCTGTACAAACCCCTTCACTCTCCAGGACAAAACCTCCTGTCCTTTGCCTTGGCACACCTATGGAACTCCCTCCCTCCATCCGTATCACCACCAGTCTCCCTGCTTTAAAAAGATCACTGCACTCACATCTAACATCCTCATGGGAATGCTCCTGCTCCCACCCCTCATAGCCTATTCTTCACTTCCTACAGGCAACTATATATTACCAGACACCAAATAATAAGCCAACTGTAAATAACCTCTTATAATTCTCTAATCCTTCTATTCCACTCAAGAAACTATATATTTACTACAGTAATGCTTTGTTGTTCTACAAAATTTAACTTAAAAATTTTTATTACACCTGCTTAAATCTTGGTCTTCTACAAAATGAAACCTAAAAATTGCATTGTAACTGCTTAATCTTTGTTTTGTCTTGAACCCACAAATGACTGAAATTGTAAACTGCTGTAATCTTTTTAGGTTTGTCGGTTCATAGATTAGTACTAAGCTAACTGCCCTTGTGAGCTATTTTAAGCCTAGACAATTATCCCTTGTGAGACTCAAACCTTGCACCTTGTGTTTGTGAAGCAAACACCTTAACCCTTTGGCCACCTTCCCAACCCATTTTGTTACCGTTGTCTGAAGCTTTGTCTTTAACCTACAAATGATGAAATTGTAAACTGCTGTAATCTTTTTGTAACCTTTGTTTTGGAGCTTTTCTCCCCAGGACTCCATTGAAAACGGGTTCTTATTGGCCCAATGGACTATCCTGGTTAACCAACTGCAAATAAATAAATAAAATAAATAAATTGTAATAGGAATATGTGGCCTCAGAATGCTGTACCCTACAGATAAATGGACATGCACACATACACACACTTGCCAGAACACAATGGCTATCCCATGCCTATCAACCCATTTGTACAACACTGTTGTGATGGTACTGCAAGGCTCATGTAGCCGGTATGGAGAGGAGCTTAACAGGGTACATGTAATGTCTCATACAGCAGCAGCCATGACTGGCTATGGCAATTGGTGTCGCGGTGGTTGTGAAGGCCCTCATGGAATTCCCACATATAGGTATTCTAACACACAGACACTGTTATACTCAGTTCTGCAAATGTACACATGTCAGTGCTGGGGTGCATCGCTGCAGGTGGTCATAGCTGTGTACCTAGCTATTGTCCAAGGAGAGATGGCTCATGTAGGGGTTGTGTGTACAGTGGCATCCTGCCACCTGCCATGTGGCAGCAGGCAATATATCGACAGACACTACTGTGGTGACCCTCAGGGTGAGAGTGATATGCATCAGCCATTCCTCTAGGTGCTTCCTGCACATGGTCACTGAGGTGATCAAGTTGACATGCATGCAATATGCATTACAACACATGGGTAGTGTCTGTGATGGAGATCTGTACCCAAGCATGTTCTGTTGACTGTGGTAGTGTAGTGGAGGTACTCGTGGCATGTGGTGTGCACAGGGTGTTACCTCCAATATGTGCCAGTTCTAACACAGCTGGGCAGACATGTCAGTGTCAATCAAGCTTATGATGTCTTTACATATCCCAGCTGGATACCTGCCATCTGCACATCTGTACAGGGACTGACAGTCATCGGCTTGGCAAGTAGCTATGCAGTAGGATGAATTTGTTGACAGATAGATGTTTGGCAACAATATGTATGCCGTACCTACATGTCAGGAGCCTTCGCTATCATGTGCTGTACAGACGGTAGTCTGCAGTTACATTCCACATGTGGGATCATTACTCAGTAGATGTTATATACTGTGACACAGCTCACACACCAGGGATACAACAGGGAGGCCTCAGAGTCCAGCTATGCCTGCAGGTGTGCCTGTTGTCAGTACTACATTTAGCATTCTTCTCTTGCCTGGGTAGTCACTGTCAACAGTAGTACCACCATAATACACTACATGCCAGTGTGACAGCATGTACCCTGGGCTACTACCCCTGTATGTAACACAGTCACATGGATAACAATGCTGTACAGGCCTCATATACTTGTGTGTCACAGACATGACACTCACACCCCTTGCTACTGTAATGACAGCACATAGACGTATGTATTGTACATGGCATTACATACAGTTATTAAAGATGTTATTACCCTGCTATTATCAGACTGGGATGTGAGCACTGGTTACCAGGGCTGAGCCATGCTCAGCAGGTGTCAGCATTGCTGTAATTTAACAACTAAGCTGATCTGCGCACTGGTAAGTGAAGCCTACACTGAATAAGCGCCCATACGTATACCCATAGCTTAGCACTGCTTAGCTTCATGCAAACCCACATAAATGTGCTTAACGCTGCTCAAAACTGCCTTAACCACTCTGCATCCAACAACCCTTGTTCTGCCCAGCAACAAAATGAACAGCCCTTGAACCCAGGACCCTATACACTAAAGTCACAACACTTAACCACTACGCCATAAACACAGTGAAGACAGCTGTTGCTTTTCCAATATATATGTCAATAAACATATTGAGTACTATTGAATAATTTCCTTTACTTCCACAATTCTGTAGTACTTGTTATTAATATGACTGTTGCATCACATATGTTGTTTTATCATAATGTACACCTAGCAGATACATACAGTTAGATACATTTGGGAGTGTATACACAACCATGAGGCTTACACATGACAGGAATATGGATATAACCCATTGATATATGTCTACATGCACATGCACATGTATATTAATACATATGTCTGTATACAGATCTGTATAGTGCAACATATATATGGCCATGTGTACATCTCTTCATATGTACACACACACACACACACACACACATATATATATATATATATATATATATATATATATATATATATATATATAGATAGATAGATATAGATATATAGCTATAGGTATATATATAGCTATATATGTATGCACATCCTATGTGTACAGATATGCCTATTTATGTAGATATATATGTAGATATCTATAACTATATGTGCATACATATCTATTCTGATATACCTAATAATGTCAATATATATGTAGATATCCATAAATATATGTGCATATGTATCTCTATCTGTATATGTGTAGACATATATTGCTGTGTATATGTATATATCTGAGTGTGTATATATATATATATATATATATATATATATATATATATATATATATATATGTACATATACATATCCATCTATGTATGTCGATATGTGTATGTGTATATATCTATATAGATGTATGGATAAGTATATATACATATGTGTTCACCATATGTCCTAAACATGTAGTGAAGCCCTACCTCAACCTCAATAGTCCCAACCTCTTAGTGTAAGGGGATGTCGGGTATGTATTGCAGGTATATATGTAGACTATTGCTACTGTGATAGTGGTTGTCTTCAAAGACATGTTGTGTGTGGGAGGCCACATCTGCTTTTAACATGTGCACCATTGGCCACAGACAGTCAACCTAAGGACATCATAGTACAGTACCACTGCTAGCACAATAATGGTCCTGTGAACTACAGCAGAGATATGGCCAATAAATGTGGACAGTCTGACACAATCTGGTTAGTCCAGAGTTATACACTGAACCCCTTAGTGCAAGAAATGTGGACCAAGCCAGACAATGTGGATGTTAACAGCCATGTAGACGGGTATATCGCCCATTCACGCATGTCTCCACACAGAAGATGCTCTAGCTGTTCAATTCTCAGCTAGAGCATCTTCTGTGTGGAGACATGCATGAATGGGCATACCTTCATTGAAGGTTGTGTGACAGGGCTGGCAACTCGGCATGTAAAAATCTACTGCCAATCATTAGCAGACCGGAGTTCCACTGTGGCGACTCCTAACCGGGAAAAGCCAAAAGACACAACAACAACTGGTATACATTTGCCCCCATAGGTTATGCATAGACACACCCCTGTCTGTCCTGACACAAACTACCCACTAGTTAGTGACATATATCTGTACAGCATCCCACTGCTTTGTCCAACATACATAACTGTTATGCTGGCCTGGCAGCAGTACATCTGGCAATTATTTGGACATAACATCACACTGGATAAGTGCACTAAGCTGATAGGCATGTAACAAAGCACTGAGCAGGCTACAGGCAGACTGCCACAACACTGGCCTACATTTCTTATGGAGGAATACACATGTACCTGCATATAGCAGGCTCTACAGGCATGTCACAGCACAGAGTAACAGACACCTGTGTGAAAGTGCATAACCACAACCAATGTGAACACAGCCACATCCACATATGGTAGCTAGCGTAATATTACAGTATATGGACTATCTGATCAACACCATCCTCATATGTGCCACTCAGACACTAACCCTACATATACTGGGCCACTACACAGTGTGGTCCGATGCCTGTCTGTGGTATGGAACATGTGTGTGGTTGGCCCTACAAACATGTAAGCCGATAGGGTACCATACCGTGGAGCAGCATGTAACATCAGATAGAACATGACCAAGAACAATGACATCTACCACAGTCTGTTGCCCTACCTCAGCCCCAATAGTCACATATTCAGAATACACACACTGTCAATGCTCACCATAAGTACACAGACCTCAGTACTGTACACACAACCACAGAATGCCCAGGCTATGTCCTCAAAGATAACCCCTACTATACGTAATGTGTCACAGTCTGATATCTCACTGGCTTGTTATCAGATATGATGTCAATAAATTATGGTGTACAGAACATATGCACCTCTTACTGCATGACATATGTACACAGGTTGACAGAGTTGTGGCTGGAGGCACAGACACAGGGCCAGTATTAATATGTTGCTGTGATAACCTCATACATTTACTGTTATAGCAGGTATTTGTTGTTACATATGTCCTATGAGGGATATTATGTCAGTAACTTTCATGTCTGTCACCATGTACTGTCTGCAATCCTCACATTATGCTTCTGCAGTTCACAGATAGGTGCTCTGTGAGTAACACAAGAAACAAAAGGCAGCACACACTGCCCAGTCTGCAGATGACCCTACAGATGGGTGTTTCCTCATAAACATAGCGCTGTCATGACAGGTATTAAAACATGTAGACCAGCCATATCCACACACACCCTGTTAAACCAACATTACTCCAAATGCAGAATAGTGACACTTACATTCTGTAGTCATGTCAGGCACATCCCCCCATGTGTGTTGGCCTGTTTCCACAGTTTATGTTGTTAGAGGTAAATCCCCAATTCATCTGTGATGCTGTTTGCCAAACAACAGCTCTAGGTCTCCTCACAGTGAATGAAAAGGCCCAACACCAACATGATGTTCCTAGATACTGGAGTGTGTTTCCATGCAATTGGCTATGGGAATGTTACCACAGCTGCTTCACATGCAATCAGCTAGAGGAAGGCTGCAATTCATGCAGAGGCCATCAGCTGACCATGAGCATCACTTACAAAACACATGCTGCTGCCTATGCAAAGCAGGTGTATGTCTCCACATCCACCACAGAGGGAGTGAGAGAGACAGACAGAGGTAAAGATAGGTCAGGGACAGGGTGGGAGAGTAAAACCTAAGCATGTTTGTGTCACACACCTACCAGTACATGGTGTCAAACCCCTGACTGACTATGTATTGCTATCACATGTCTATGCAGTTATTGGATGCACCACATAGCTTACATGTTGAGGAGTTCTCCAAACATATACGTGATGGTGAGTGACATCTGCAACAGTGACATGGTAGTGATATGGTAGGTGTAGTACACGTGCCTGTCCACATGAACAGGTGTCAGCGTCAACACAGCCATACTCTCTGAGGGACCCACACACATTGACACACTGTCAGGAATACACCTCCTCACTAGTTAGTTTGCCTCAGTACAGTACTGTGCAGGCATCACATGCACCACAGGGGTTATCTGGAGGTTATATGGGCAAAGGGTACGTGGAGGTGTCTGACATCAGACAGCATGCTTCAGTATGCCAATGGGGGGTTTTAGTGTGTGTGAAGGTGGTAAAAACATCATACACCACACATACAGACACAGGGTGCCAGTACTGACATGCATGGGTGCATTGTTTCATGTGTATGTAGTGGTTGACTGTGCCAGGAGGCTATATAAGGCTAGGTGATGGGCATACCTTGGCATCAGGCCACATGACAATGGTCTGCAGTGTGGCTCAGGGGTGTAGTGTCTGGATTGGCCCACACAGGTGGGTATTGTATTCACCATCCAGTCACGTGGGTAACTATTGTGTGTGGCCATTGCTGTGCATTGCTTGCCATGTATGTGTTCTTTAGTACATGACATGGACAGTGTTTGGGATGTGCACACATCCCAGATGCATGTACAGTGACATGTGGAACTGTATCTGGGGTGTCTGGCCTATGTTGTGTACACAGATTGTTATCATCAGATGTGCCAGTCCTGGCCTCATGTGGCAGGAACAGGTAATGGACAGCAGGTTGACCCTGCACCTACATTGATACAGATATTCCCTGGTGTCAGTGGCATCTGTCCATACATGTGTTTAAGGCATGGTATGTCCTTTGTGGGTCACATTTGCTGGCACCACAGGTGTTGCAGATGTCCAGTGGGGAGCATAGTGAAGGTGCACTGTATGCATGTACTTGCCTATTGTACTGATGGACAGGGTGCCATGCCCTCTATAGTCCACTGCAATCACACCATGATTACTATCTGTGGGCAATATGCAGGGTACTACCACCATAGCGGTTGTTGCCTAAGGCAAGCGTGTTTGTGTATGAAACATGGGTTGAGTGTGTTCTCTGGGTAACACAAGGGGTGCTTACTTTGTTTGCCAGGCCTTGATGCCACATGTAGGAGTATGGATTGGCACCCCAGCCTCTCGGCTATTTCACATCTGTTATCCTTGTAAGGTGGACATTGTGACATATGATAGGGCCACCATATAAGAAATCTGCAAAGCCCGCTTCACAATGAGTCCAGTTGTTACACACTCATGGCTACCTCCACACAGGATACAAATGACAAACACAGAAACAGACACACACACACACACACACACACACACACACACACACACACACACACACACACACACTTGCCATGCCTGGAATTATAATTCCTACCTTCCTAGTTTATTACACTACAACAGTATGCAGTTATAGAACATGCTACAGAGATTACTGGTGTACTCCTTACCCAAAGGTGTATTTCACAGTGAATGACATCAGCAGCCTTGCCAATGTAGGGCATTTGATCTGTAATGAGTGTGACTAGCCTAAAAAGGGATTGTTCTCTACACAGACATAGAAACACACACACAAACATCCACAATTGCCATGTGTGGGAATAGAACCCCTGCCAAAGTATTATGTTACACTACAGCATTACACTGTTATAGGATGCGCCACGGAGATTACCGGGCTGCACCTTTCCCAAAGGTGTATTTCACAGTGAATGACATCAGCAGCCTTGGAAAAGTCGGACATTTGAACTGTGGTGAATGTGACTAGCCTAAAAACATTGCACCCTTCACAGAGACACACACACACACACACACACACACACACACACACACACACACACACACACACAGTTGCCATGTCCGGGATTAGAACTCCTACCTAACTAGTTTATCACACTACAGCAGTACACAGTTATAGGATGCGCCACAGAGATTACCGGTGTACTTCTTCCCCATAGGTGTATTTCATAGTGAATGACATCAGCAGCCTTGACAAAGTAGGGTATTTGATCTGTAGTGAGTGTGACTAGCCTAAAAAGCATTGCACCATACACAGACATTGAAACACACACACAAACATCCACACTTTCCATGTGTAGGAATAGAACCCCTACCAGAGTACTATGTCACACTACAGCATTATGCTGTTATAGGGTGCGCCACAGGGATGACTGGGCTGTACCTTTCCCAAATGTGTATTTCACAATGAATGACATCAGCAGCCTTGCTAAAGTAGGACATTTGAATTGTAGTGAGTGTGACTAGCCTAAAAAGCATTGCTCCCTATACAGACAAAGAAGCACATACACAGTTGCCATGATTGGGATTAGAACTCCTACCTAATTAGTTTATCACATGACAGCAGTGCCCAGTTATAGGATGTGCCACAGAGATTACTGGTGTACTTGTTCCCCAAAGGTGTATTTCACAGTGAATGACATCAGCAGCCTTGCCAAAGTAGGGCATTTGATCTGTAGTGAGTGTGACTAACCTAAACAGCATTGCTCCCTACACAAACATAGAAACACACACACAAACATCCACACTTACCATGTGTGGAAATAGAACTCCTAGCAGAGTACTGTGTCACACTACGGTATTACACTGTTATAGGACAACCAACGAAGACTACTGAGCTACACCTTTCCCAAAGGTGTATTTCACAGTCAATGACATCAGCAGCCTTGCCAAAGTAAGGGCATTTGAATTTTAGTGAATGTGACTAGCCTAAAAAGCATTGCTCCCTCCACAGACAGACACACACACACACACACACACACACACACACACACACACACACACACACACACACAGTTTCCATGTCTGGGATTAGAACTCCTACCTAACTAGTTTATCACACTACAGCAGTACACAGTTATGGGATGTGCCATGGAGATTACTACGCTACACCTTTCTCAAAGGTGTATTTCACAGTGAATGACATCAGCAGCCTTGCCAAAGTAAGGGCATTTGAATTGTAGTGAATGTGACTAGCCTAAAAAGCATTGCTCCCTAACAGACAGGGGCACACACACACAGTTGCCATGTCAGGGATTACAACTCCTACCTAGCTAGTTTATCACAATACAGCTTTACACAGTATTAGGATGTGCCACAGAGATTATTGGGCTACTCCATTCCCAAAGGTGTATTTCAAAGTGGATGACATCAGCAGGCTTGTCATAGTAGGGCTATGGGGAGGGCAGTGTATGTGCATGGGCCATAACCCATTCATCTAGAGGTTGACACGCCACATGCAGGCACACGCAGGGTTGTATTCCACAGGTATGTGTATACAGCTGCTAGATGACTACTGCCTTGTACAGTCATGTTGCACAGCTAGCACTTGCACCACATAGTCTGTAATGCTGATGGATACCAGTGGCTTCTTTCTACAGTGAGTGACATTTACACATCATGTGGTTGCAGCCATTTGGCTGTGTGCTGGGTAGGACAGGCCTCATGATGGATGGCTCTTTGGCACAGTCACTCTCTTCCACACATCTGTGTGTGTCTAATTTTGGCTTATTATAGTGTGTTGTCCTTGACATATGTCTGTATTCCTATCCAATGTGTGTGCAAAGCATGACTGGTGCATACTGAGGAGTGTATTCACTAACATCTGCAACTGTCAGATATGTATGGTTCACTGTTTGTAGACATGGGCTTCATTTGTTTAAGTGTGTGAGCATGCCCAGTATGGCCTTTCAGTATGTTGTTGTCTGACATTGCCTTAATTTCTCTAAGTGTGTGAGCATGCCCAATATGCCCTTCTGTATTGAATGTGTGGATCCATTCTGGGTAGTTTTTACTCCAGTGCAGACCTTTGTGTTGTACACCTACAGGTAGTAAACTGTTTTGGTAGGTTATCCATAGATCATTTGGCAATATGGGGAAAAACTGTGCAAGGGATAGCATGTCCTGTAGGTGATTGTGTCTGTGCTGCTTCTTCTACATGGTACTGGTGTTAGCAGAGATATTCAGACATGTACTGTTATACACAGTGATGTTTTATGTCCTCAAGTACTGTCAGGTGTGCATTCTTGCTCACAGTGATGTCCTGGGGAACAAGGGTGAATGCAGCTGTTTCCGGTATTGTGGGAGGACGCCTACATATTCATGGTAAGTTATGCCATTCTGGAGGGGGAGCTGCAGACACTTGCTGCTGGGTCTGTGTATCAGGTTCAGCACCTTGGTACAGTACTGACAGAGGATCCCATACTTGTATATCCATCGACATGACAGTATGGCCTTATCTTGCTGTGGCAATACCTCACAGCTATACAGATTAACACAGGTTACCCAGAGGCAGGGGCCATGAATCAGGACATTACCCCTAGTGTGGTGTACGGACAGGTTTGTAGCCACCCATTTATGTGTTTGAAGTCAGGGATAATGTGTGCACACAGCTGTGTGTCAGACCTTGCACATTCCATGCTGCCCATGCGCCTACCCCCCCTGTTATTCTATCCTCTGCCATACAGTATGCATACATTCTCTGATACTTTCCCTGAGGTTATCACCTCAACACAGATGTGTTTTGGTGTTGTTCCACAATTCATGCAGTGGGACATGGTGGACATGTTACTGTGGTTTGTCCACATGGCCTTGCATATGGCTTATGTGGAGTGTGTTATGTTGTTATTTAGGTGTCCATGACATAACATGCATTGGCAGTATGTGTGAGGCACAGGCCTTTGGCAGAGGCCTGTAGGCCATTTGGTGGTGATATGGGCAAGCTGTGGCAGGCCGTTGCATTCTGTCAGACCTACAGTCCCAGACCGCCATACAGTATATTCCCCTAGGGTGACAGGGTAGGTGTGCTAGGTTTTCATGCCAAAACTTTCTACCAGTATTGATCAGGTGGTCTGGATGCTGGCAGTGTGCTACCTACAGCTATGGACACACCTGCATGGGACACCTGCACTGCATACTGCATTCTGTCACTATTGCCATATAAAGGTGGGGGTCATATTGTACCCATTCCCAACAGCAGGGATACAACCAGAGAGGTACCTGTGGATGATTTGTAAGGGTGAAATTACTGAATTATTTGATTTTTTTGAGACCTTGAACACTAATGAACATGGATTAGTCTTTTCGTATGATTGTAGTAAGGAAAAAAATAATTTTCTGGATGTGATGCTATATAGTGATGTAGATAAAATAGGTTTCAGACCCTTTAGGAAAACTACTGCAGTAAATATGTTTCTACATGCTACTAGCATGCATCCGGAACATTTATTATGTTCATTACCCTTAGGTGAATTTCAAAGAATATTAGATCATACTAGTGATTTAAGGGAGAGAAAAAATGAATTGAATAATGTGGAGATGAGACTAAGTGAGAGGGGATATGATAAAGAAGAACTACTAAAGTGTAAAATGAAAGTACTTGGGGAGATTTATGAGGGCCCATGTGGTCATAATAAATCAAGATATACTAAGGATAAATTGGTAGTTAGAAAATGTATTGGAAAAGAAGATATTGATCAGGAAAAATTGTTTTTTGTAACAAAATGTTCTCCTTTTTCAGATGAAATAAGGAGAATAGTAATGAAATATTGGTATTTAATTAAAGAGGATGATAAAAGTGGTCACTTGTTCCCTGAGTACGTTACTTTCTCTTATAAAAGGGGAAAAAATCTAAAAGAGCTATTAAATTATAACTTTGTGAAAGGGAATGAAATTGATAATATAACTCCGGGTACATTTCCATGTGGCCACTGTAGTCGATGTGATAGGGTGATAAATGTGGAAACTATTAATGGTGTTTCCTTTAAACCAAAATTATATTTTAACTGCAGATCTATAGGGGTTGTGTATGCCTTATGTTGTTCATATTTAGACATTTGGTATATTGGGCCAACAAAAAGAATGGTGAGAATTCGTGTTTTAGAGCATCTAAGAGACATTAGGAATCATAGTGAAGGAAGTCCTGTGACCCAGCATTTTGCTGAGAAACATGGTGGTTCCCCAAATTGTTTAAAATTTTGTGTTCTGGGTAAACCTTTTTCCATGGGAGGAAATGATTATCTTTATAAGTTACTCGAAGTAGAGACTAAAATGATTTTAAAAATTGGAACTTTAAAGCCCTTCAGACTTAATTTAGAATTGGCTATTTAGATTTGATGAATTTATAAGTAGTAAATTATTAAAGAGTAAAATAATTAAATTACCTTTAAAAAATTTTTTTAGTAATAAAATATTTTATATATAGTTATATAATTAATAATATTTAAAAATAAAATAGATATATGTGTGTAGAAGATAGATTCTATTCTATTACTATTAATGTTTTCAGTAAAATGTGATGAATTTGATGTAATGTTGATTTAATTGATGACACTGAATAACTGAATAATTGGATAAGCTGTTTGTGCTAATTGCCTTTTACTGTGTATGCATATGTATAAAAAGATCTTTAGAGCATACACTTTTTGTGATCCGTGAAGGCGAAAGGCAGAGGTACCAGATCTAGTGCAATAAAAAGAAAAAGGAATTCTGGTAAAGTGCTTGGACTTGCGTTTTCTTCGTTTTACCTGTGGGTGGTGTTTGGGTGAGCTGGGTGCATGTGTGCTATGGACACTACTTGCATCTGATGCACAGATATGCATAGGGCATTCCAGTTATGAGGGCATGTGCAGATAATGTGAGGCATACCTGTATGTACAATTCCAAGGGTGTGTCCGTTTCACAGTTGCACATTATATACTGCATGTCTGGGGTACTTTCCCCTGTGTACTGCTTGTATATATAGCCCAACAGCCATGCCATGTCAATCTTTCAGATGGTGACACATATTACCACCACACATTTATAATGGCTTACTGCAAACATGTGTTATACTGGTGGGAATTGTCTTTGGCACTGCAGTTGTGAGGGCCTGGCCCTGTCATTGGCAGTAGCGGGCAATGGCCACCAGGTCATACCACAACATGCATACATACTGACCACTCTCACACAATATGAAACACACACCAACCTGACACATACATACCTGAATATTGTACAAATGCTACAATCTATCCTGCTACCTTGGCCACCTCTGGGCATCCATTCTCCACTGGTATTATCCCTACACATACATGTTACTACATTTCTACATAGGATTGGGGGGGCACACCTGACTGTTACTACATGTCTACATAGGATATGGGGGGGCGCACCTGTTTCTACATTGCTACACAGGATTGGGGGCACACCTGACTGTTAATACATTTCTACATCGGATTGGGGGAGCACACCTGAGTGTTACAACGTGTGTACATCAGATTGGGGGGGGGGCACACCAGACCAGTACCACATTTCTATATAGGATTGGGGGGGCACACCTGACTGTTACTACATGTCTAAGAAGGGTTGGGGGGGCGCCTGACTGTTTCTACATGTCTGCACAGGATTGAGGGACACACCTGCTTGTTACTACATGTCTACATAGGATTGGGGGGGCACACCTGACTGTTACTACATTTCTACATAGGATTAAGGGGACACCTGACTGTTACTACATGTCTACATAGGCTATGGGGGGCACACCTGAGTGTTTTTACATTGCTACACAGGATTTGGGGGGTGCACACCTGACACTTGTACACATTTGCTATGACTGTACTGGTATGTCAGGTACTCCATTGCATTATGTTTTCTAACCTATCATGCTGACTAAAGGCATGTCAGTGTACTTCAGGTCTTACATTTGATTGACCTACATATTAGTTTCTGATTTCCTGCCCTTCAGAACTAACATCCCACTACCTGAACTGATGTGGTCTGCCTGTGTAGGCCTGGGGGGAAGCTACCTATAGGCATCATTCAGTGGCCTTAGCACAGCCTTTGTTTGTGTTTGTCTAAACCTGTCCTGCTGGCTGTGACTGTTGCTGGGTATGTGAACCTCCCTGACTGGCAGGTGTGTGTCATATGGACACACATGTGGCCCAGCACATTTCCTGCAGTGGGTTTTGTCAACATGTGTAGTACTGGCTACTGTGGTGACACCCGTATTTGTTACAGATCTCATGCTGCCACTATAGGTGTCTACTATCTGCTGGCATCCTATTCAGCCACCTGATTCCCTTGCATGCTCACATCCATACCATAGATACAAGTAACAACACATACGACTCCATTCAGCAATTGGTAAGGGGAGTGACTTACCTTGTGGGTGTGCCAGTATTGAGGATGGTGCTGGGGGTTGCCTATGTTGGATGCACATAGTACACTCCCTATACATGGTTGAGCACAGGTAGTGTTATGTTTGGCATCCCTTTTACTGTATGTGCGAGTCAGAGAAAGGTGTCATTCCCTGGGTCCCTACTGTGTCAGTGTATGTGCTACATGTTTCCTCTTTGCCAAGGCCATGGCATACTGGGCACACCTCCATCTGCCTACTGGGGCAGGCTCAGGTTGTTCCTCCTCTGAGTCACTCTGTGCCTGTGCAGGCCTTGGGATTGGTGGGGGGCTGTGTGGCCCTGCCCCATGCTGTTCCTGCTGCAGCTGTTTCCGCAGGATCATATTGTGTAGCATGACACATACGATAACAATTTGGGTACATGTAGCTGGTGAGTACTGCAAGGTTCCACCGGATGTGTCCAGGCACCGGAACCATGACAAGTATGCTTTATTATGATTCTGGTTTGTGCGTATGCCTCATTATGGCATTCTTGCTTGGGTGTGTGTGCATTTCTGATGGGTGTCATCAGCCACGGCTCCGGTGTGTAACCAGCATCCCTCACTAGGTGACCATAAGGGATGTCACCATTGGCAAATCTCTGGCACAGCTGTGTCAGATGCCAGATGTGGGAATCACACATTCATTATAATGCCCTGGGATCGCACATGGCCTGGCAGTTGATGGAGGGGAAGCCCTTGCAGTTGAAGTAGACCCTACTCCACTCACTGGGTGGTGCTTTGATTCATATTTGCGTGCAGTCTATAGTACCCACCACCTCAGGGTATTCTGCTATTTGGTGGAAGAGATGCATATTGCTGGACAACACCTCACGGGTGTTGAGGAAATATACATGCTCACCGGCATGTGCTAACATGGCATCCAGGAACTGGTGTAATACTCTGGATGCTGATGCCTGTGAGATTCCCATGATATCCCCAGTTGGGCTTTGGGAGGTACCTGTGTCTAGTATTTCTAGGCCTACACATACCTTGGTGTCCACTGGGATGGGTTCCCCTCTGATAGTTTTGTGTATCAGGCGTGGCCAGCACAACTCAACAATTTGCTGTAAGAGGTCTCTGTCCACCCTATAGCACTCCCCTATCTCCAGCTCATGTATCTCCTGGTAGGTTATCCTGGGTCTGTACACCCTTCTCCTTCTACTTACTGTGGGTTGATTGACAGCATTCTCATCCTCACCACCCTCAGCCTCTTCCACATGTTGATTTATGATAGCTGTTGTAGCCCCTATCATTTTGTTGCTCAGGTTTGTTAAACTTTCCCCACTTGTGTGCAGCGGTGGTGTAGAGTTTGTGGGAAAAAACAGAGGGAAAGGTGTTTGCATAGTTTATAGTAGTGTGCTGGGCTGAGCTGGTCTGCTGCCTGTGAAATTGGCTGATTTTGATACATTTCTCCTGCCAGATATGCTAGTTCTCCTTGATTACCTTCCTACTGCTGTTTTCCCTTTCCATTGTCTTCCTGTTTAAGCCCGGGGGTGCGCAGTGGAAACACAGTGGTCAAATGTGCACAGAGCTGCTATTTCCTGGTTTACTTCTTCTTTTTCCCTTTAAAACCCGGTGTGTGGTGCGCACACCCACTGAGGCTATGTAAAGAGTGCTAGGCAGCCTCAGACACACCCCCTTGCTTAGCTCTGCTAAGCTAAGGGCAAACCCGAGCCACAGGGCTCCAATCCACTTACAGTATGCCTGGCACACATCTATATGATGTCAGCTAACTCATAGGCTTGCACCAAACTATTCCTGCTCTTACACTGTTGGGTGCTGACTAGCATGCAGGGGAAATCTGGGATTCAATATCATTACCCTCATTTGCATAGGATTGCCTGCTGATGCATAGTTACATGTCCCACACCAAGCCTCCCCCCTTAGCAACCACTATTCACTGGCCATGCTGTCTTCTGCCAGACATTAAGTATAATGGGAAAATAGTGGTTTTGGTTAGAATGCTTATTTTAGTTTTTTTTTTTTCTTATTTTCCACCCGATCCCATTTACGTGCCACTGCCCTATGCTTAAACAGCCGAGATCGACTAAAAAAATAAAAGTTGATTTTTTTTATTTTTGCAACTCTTTTCCATGCCACTGGCCTTATAGTTGGCCATTGGCATGCTTCCTACATACTATCCACCCTTTATTTGGAGCTGTCATGGCTCCATTTTGTAGCTTGCAGAAATGTACTCCGTTACTGGTGGAGTACATTTCTACTGATTACACAAGTCCTGCACGGCCGGTTTCCAACTTCCTGGATCGCAAATTCACCTCATTTGCATGGATTTCTCCTACAAATGGGGTAATTTGCATACAGGGGCTGAGTCTGTGCAGGACTAGTGCAGGAGCGCTCCTGCACATCCCTACAGCTTATTCCTGGATCGCGCGGCAGCCATATTGCCTCCAGGAGCTCCTGCACTGTTCCTGCACACAGTGCAGGGCTTGCTGAATCTGGGGGAATATTTAATGATGTATCTAATCTTAGTGTTGTTATTATGACTTTGGTTAGTCTGTGGATGTTCTGATGAAAAATATGGTTTAGCTCTGCCATCTCTTTCATTAGTTACATAGTTAGATGCTTCATTCAAAATACCTTCATCGTACCTTCTCATCTGAAATTCTTGTCTTAACATATCCAACTGATGGTTATATAATGTTTGCATCTGTAGTCAGTCTACTCACTCTCATATATTGGCTTTTAACTATCCCTTTAAAAACATGAGCAGGATGCATGCTGCAACTATAGAGAAATCTACTAGACTGAACTTCCTTCCTATTCGTTGATATCAGCCCATCAGTATTTTTAAGTGCTATATCCAAAAACAAATATCTGTTCTAGAATATTTCAACTTAAATATTAGAAAATTTGTAGACATTTCTAAGAATCGAACATGTTCTTGTAGTTCAATTTCATCAATCTTCCAAACCAAAAAAAATATCAACAAAGCATTTATAAAATAGAATTGTATTACCATAGTTGCTTGTTGAACCAAATACGTGCATACTTTCCCATTCATATAGGTCTATGCTAGCATAAGTATTTGCTATTGGTGTATCCATAGCAACACCCGATACTTGTTGGCACAGTTGCTCTCCAAATAGGAAAACATTACTTGTTAGTACAACTTCTAAGAGAGCGCAAATGATTTCTATTTTCCCATTTGTGAATGTTGTGTTTTACATAAATATTCTCTCACAGCCTGTATGCTGTATTCATTAGGGATGACAGTAAATGATGAACTGACATCCATTGTTACAAAAATAAATTGGGCAGTCTCATTCACAGAATACCACTGATAAATTTGTTTTAAAAAGTCATGAGTATCACAAATATAACATCAAATTTTTTTAATAAGGGTTTTAATTGTTCTTCTAAGAAAATTGAAATGGGCTCAGTTACCCATCCCTCCCAGACACAATGGGTCACATTGGGGGCTGCAAGCGATCTTTATGTATTTTAGGTAACCCATATAAAATAAAAATCACAGGATTAGCAACATATAAGAAGCTGAACAGTTCATATGTAATATCATCTTGTACCTGAAGTTCATAAAAAAATCTTTAACCATATTACGTATTACATTGTTCACATTACTCCTACTTAATAAACAAAAAGCACTTGGATCATTTAAAAATGCTTCCATAAGGGTATTTTTGTCTTTCTGTCAGGTGTTTCATTCCCCGGAGATCTGATTTCCAGTCATCATCTCTATGACTGTTTCCATGTCATGCCTCGCTAATACCTTGGTTTAGAGATTATCAGTGACATAGGCAGGGGTTCAATTCTACCTATGTGTGTTTGTCTTACCTTGCTTTCGTAAATTCAGTTTCTCTAAAATAACCATTCTTATCATGAATATGTAAATTATGTAGAGGAGTTTTTTACTTTCTAACTTAATATTTTTTTCTGGATTCTTCTGCCATTGTTGAGATATGAAGTTGGGAGAGCTGGCCTCCTATCCATCTCCATCCTTCTCATTCCGTATTTGCTCACTTTATGTTGTACCCTCAGCTTGCTTCATCATTTCCATCTCTAGTTGTCTATACCCCCACTTCCAACTTATGATACGTCCAAAAATTATACATGCCACACAAATTCTGACAATTAGCATAACCTTCAAAATAATACTTCTCTGGACATATGCTGTGCAACAGTTGGCAGAGACCAACATTGAGGGCCATTACTAACCACATAGAAATGTCCTGCCATGTCTCATGTCAAAAATTAAGAAAAATCCTTCTCACATACTAATCAGTCACACAACTGAGCATACCAAGCTCAAATAAAGCACAGCTACTGACATCACTTTAACGCCTTCAATGACTTGGTACACTCATGCAGTTATTCTCACTGTGTCGATAAACTGGTTGAGAGATGCTGTTTTACAACTTTTAAATTTGCAGTCTGAAAATTATGAGCCATTGTACTTTGACTTTGGGAGGGGGTCCCCTTATTAATGTAGTGCTGTCACAATTCATTAGCAAAGTCATGGATTCAGTTCCATTGAGAAGTGTTTCCATTTGTTTGCACATTTGCTACATCTCCCTGACATGTGTGTTTTATGACCTCTTGTACTCTGTTGTTCTTGCAGCTCTCCTTGCTAATGCACTGCTATGAAACTGTTCAGTGAGATATTCATGGGCTCAGTTCATTAGAGGCCTATCTTTTTTTTTCTGTCTAGCTGTACATTTGCTACACTTTCTGATATGTAGGTGTTTTATGATTCCTTATATTATGACTGCTGTAATGGTTCTCCCTGCTGATGTCCTTCTAGGAAAGTGATCAGTGGGCAAGTCATGATTTTGATTCCCATGAAGTGTATTAATTTTTTTTTCCAGTAAGCCTCTCTCATAGAATAAGCATATGACTCTACCCTCATTTACTCTTCTCCCATCTTTTAGGGTAGGGTAGACTACATCATATTCTGCATTGAGTTTAGACCTATTTCCACATTTTATAAAAGATAGTTGTCATTAGGGGATAATGTAATATATGCACCAAAAGTATAAATGTAAACAATGTTTTTATCTACTAACCAAGCCTATCAAATAGGTCATGGATTTATTGCAAGACAAAGTAAGTATTACAAGGTGATTAAGCCTGACAAATAAATGCCTATGTACTTGGGTAAGGTTGTTCCTTTACTGTGGAAGGTCATTCTTATTTAATTTTCTGATGAAAAATGATGTTAGGGGAAACAACATTTGAACTTGGAGGACATGGAGATAGCATTCAACTTGAAGTTCAAAATATATAAGTAAAAGAATCGAAAATATGAAATTATGATGTTGGTTCATTTACAGAGAACATTTCCCATCTGCATCAGAGGGACTTGAGTTAATTTGCCAAGCAGGTGCCACAGGGTAAAAAAGTGAGGGCAGATGACTATGCAGTTATTGCAGCTCTCTTTCTTTCATAAAGGGCATGAGGTTTGTCCCTGCATGGCTAATAGACCCTGCTGGTGGCCACGGTCTCTAACACAGACAGGTAATGTTCTGTGAGTAGTGACAGGTTACTCACATCAGAAGATGCATGTGTGTAAGCAATTGTGCATGAACAACACTAACAATGCTGCACACAATGTGTGGCGATTAAGGGTAGACCAAAGATAAAGAAGTCATCCAGACCATCAGATGGCACAAAGCTAGGATGCCCTATGTTCTCTTCTTTGTAGTTTGGAAGAATGAGGAGAAACTCAGACTTGGCTGGAGGCACACAGTGGGGTGATAAAGAAAAGAATAATTAAAAAGTATAAATGCATGATGAGAAAAAGCTAATGTAAAAACATTACATTGTAAGGAGATGGAAGGGGCATCAGTATAGATAATGACAATAGTCTGTCTAATTTTCCTATAAAATAGATTTTAACAACTAAAGCATGTTCATATTTTCTACTTAGCACAGAGCACAGTTTTATTTCTTTATATTACAGAGAAGGCAATTTATTTCAATATTACATGGGAAATCAGAATTTATCCTGCTTACGTCTGATATGAGAGACAACGGTTACATCATTGCCAGGTATAGCTATAATTCAAAGGTCAGCTATAAGTATTGGCTCAAGGACCGCATCTTTGTCCTAAAGATTATATGTAACCTTATTACCCACTATAAAAGAATTCACCAGATATTTAGAAACATTGATTGCACTGCTTTTATTCATCATTACACTAAGATCTTTGGTCTGTGCTGACAGGGCTTTTTACCACCTTACTCCTTCTATGTGGAACTCCTTGCCAAATGCCCTTTGTCTATTCCCCACTCTTGCATTATTTTATCAGTTTAACTCCAATCTGAAGCATCAGTCATTATGCAGATGCATCAGAATTGTAACAATAAATCCTTCCCCTGCACTCTATGTCTGCTCTCTGCCTTTCCTTTATTTTCTAATTATTTCCTGCTGTGCATTTACTCTGCAGACCATCATTCTTTTGAGCTGTATCAGACAATCAAGCAAATGCTTTAGTATAACTTACAGTCTGGTATTGCTCCTTCTACAATACTCTTTTAATGTATGTTCTTCCATTTGTCCTAAAAGTACAGATTTCCAATGTAAACAGTTGGTTCTAAAATGTGCCTGGTACTACATATAGTATAATTTTATATTCTACATTTACTGTTTCAGTAGGCATTTTCAGTATAGCTATCATGTAGCTCTTGTCCAATATTTTTATTCTGTAACAGGGTCAGGAATGAAATGAGTTCTAGCTGTCCAGTTCACCTGCTTGCTAAATAAATAAAATGAATTAATATAAGTTTAATGTAAACTGTTTAGCAGCATTATTTTACACATCAGTGCACCATCTTTCTCTGTCAGGAAATATTTACTTTCAGCACCATAATTTAAGAAAATAAATTAAGGCCTATGTGAGGTGTAATTAATAAAACTGTTATTTGTAATCACATTGGATCAAGGTTCATGCCTCAGCATTTAGCAAAATTAACTCAGCTGCAACTTATGTATTAATATTCTAGGTGCAGCTGAAGGTCTCCTAAAACACCCCATTTATCAGCATTTGTCCTTGCTCAGTTAATTGAATTCAGTATGAGTAAAACAAAGAAAACTGTTCCTTCTGAAAAGGCATCCATCCATCTGCCAGCAGTTCAAGTCACATGCAGAAAGACCTGCATTTTAAAGATATAGAGCCCTGTAACTTAGCACACCTAAGTCCACCGGTATTATGAATACTGTATGGGTTATCATAAAGGATATTAGTATTTTAACCTAACTGACTCCAATAAGGCTGCTGGAACAAAAAATTAAATATATACTGACCACTGAGGAACCATTCTATGAGTTTTAGTGATCTCTTGTTCTAACAGAATAATTAACCTATAAACATCCAATAACTCAAGCATTTTAATCTGTGATTTCCAGAATTTCCTAAGTGGGGACTACTTTGCTCTATGGAATTGAAGCACATCCAGGGAGTTCATAGATTAGTACTAGGCTAACTGCCCTTGCGAGCCATTTTAAGCCTAGCCATTATCCCTTGTGAGACTCAAACCCTGTACCTTGTGGTTGTAAGGCAAACACCTTAACCATTAAGCCACCCTCCCAAACCCTGTGCATAAAAGATATGTTAACATTCCTGCTAGGATTAAAATGCCTTCTCTATAACTGTTCAAAACATTTCCAAGGTCATCTGTCTCCTTTATAGAATGCAAATGGAAAAAAATGAAGTAATAGTATAAGTAATATGGGCAGTACAGTGGTGCAGTAGTTAGCTTTGTCACCTCACATCAAGAGGTTCTCCGGTTTGAGTCTCAGCTGGGATGCTTTCTTTGTAGAGTCTGCATATCCTGCCTGTGTTTGCATTGGTTTCCTCTGGGTGCTCCAGTTTCCTCCCACATTGCAAAGACTTGCATCTGGAGTGTTTCTCCCCAGGCCTCTGCTGAAAATGGGCTCTGTCCCAGTCCAACTTTCCTGGGAAACAAATGTTAAATAAATAAAATAATTAATACCATGACTGTTCTGCATTGCTATTTCATAACAACTTTTCACACCTAAATATAGGTGCATAGTATCCAAGGTATAGCACTGCGTTCTTGCACAGCCACATCTACACAATCTATTCTGTATTTTCTAGACCATTCTTGTCCAGATTGTAGCTTTCTATCCTCCTTGGATGTAAACTAGCTTCCTTTAAAATATATTTCATTTCATTTTGTAAATCCTTATATTTAAAGAGAAATGCTATGCCAGCAACACAGCAAGGTATTTTACCCCCCAACCATTTCCTTTTGATTCATATGAAGCATGATCCTCCCTAATGTCTTTCTCTTATGTGCTATACACCTTGACCATGTGTCTTCAATAGCCATTAAATACAAACTGCATAATGCATTCCCAAGGAAAAATCAAGCTCCTTTCTAACATTAAAGTTAACTGTTTACATTTATTTCATCAACAAATAAACAAACAACTGCATTTCCACAAAGCATGAAGATCTAGTTGTTAAGAATAAGTATTGTTTAAAGTCAGGTAAATATGTTAGTAACTTCTTAAGTCTTCTGTATGAGTCCTTAAATGTAAAAAACATGCATAAGCATCCTACAAGGCCTAAAATTAACCACAAAGTGGGCATTTTGAAAGTTGCCAAGATGAAACAAATATTTATGTGATCCTAGAGTCCTTATTGTAATAATATAAGATGAAGGTTAATATGTATGGTGAAACCTGATTACTGGGAAAGGGTAGGAGAACTCCTCGTGTATACCAGTGTTATCCCAATAAAATGAAATCAACGGAGTTTCATTGCCTGTTCTATAGATACCAACATGCATTTCCCTTGTCAGTTGCTGCATATCAAGCTACAGTATAAAGCCTGTATAAACAAAATGCCAAGCTAAAAGAATAAAAGAAGGACCTATCACCCAACTCAGAGTAAATGACCTCATACTATATGATGGTTTCTGTAGATGTCTTTGCTGAGGTTAAAAAAACAGCACACAATTGATACAATGTCATTCTGATTGTGTTAGGCTTCTTCACCATCCTAAGAATTCTACATAATCACATGACTACCAGTATTGTCTACAATGGTTTGTATATTCATTTCACATTTTTTCATCTTTTTATTACATTTGTAAAAGAAGTGAAAACAAGATATAACATTTAACAAAACAAAACAATCAAATAACTATATACAAGACCCATAACAAGATGTTTACATTAATAAAACCATTAATATTTTCCAATAAATCACTAGTTTTTTGCCATGATAAATATTGATGTGTGACATTTGATGTTCTCATGAAAACAGTTTGCAGTTATGTTACATACAGTCTTTGCTAGACAAATGTATTCAGTAAAAGAGAGGATATTTTACTTTTCCAATTATTTGCAATAATTTTCCTGCCAATAGCCAGAATGGACCAAAGGAGAGCACTTCTCTCTTGGTAGAGAATCTGGAATTGGAGCATTAAATAAAATCAAGGAATATGTAACAGTACTTTTGTACGGCCATAATGCTTTAGCAAAGTGTCTAAACTCTAACCAAAGGGGAACAACCATTTTATATGCTATAACTATATGAAGCCAGTTTGCATCTAGAATCTCATCACATCTCCAACATTTTATTTTCTGTTTTATTAACTATAGCAACCTTATGAAGAGTTAAAAATATTATATGCAAATACTTCATTGTCCAATTAAGTGATGAAGTAGAGTTTCTTATAGATTTTTAAAGATAATTTTTATTTATATCTGAAAAAAGCTTCACCATTAATTTTTGTTGAATAATTCCAATACAATGAATCATAGACTATAAGTTGAGTTCTCAAAATCCTATATATTTTTGATAAATAAGAATTATTCTTAGTCACATTTCTATTAATATTAAAGAAAAATTCTAAAAGTTTAGGAAAGGGTTTTGTATTCATATTAAATGAAACTTTTATTTTATTATTAATAAATTCCTTGAAGATTTGTATACGTACCCAACTAGTTTTATCTACATTACAGCTTGCCAAAAAGTAATCAGCTGAATGTAATTTATTACCCTTTAGAAATTGATATCAAAATTTTAAATAATTTTCATTAAGATCTAATACTTTACTTAAATTAAATTATCCCAGGCATCCATTAGTATAGGCTATAGGAAATATTACAATTAGCAATTATTTTACATAATAATTAGTTTCCATAACTCTCTTGAAGGTAGTTAAAATTTAACAAAAAGAACGTAAATAGAATTATTTCTAGTATTCATACAAAAATCCGTTAGAGCCCACTATATTCTGTTAAAAGCAGGTTGTAAATTAGTATTTATTTCAGATATATTGTTTGAAACTAAGATTGTTTCATGCAAATGTTTCCAATTTAAAACAGAGGAATAATTTAGCTAATGACTTACTATGTTTAGAATGACAGATTTAGCATATAATTCAATATTTAGAAAACAAATACCACCCTCTTCACAACTTTTTACATGCCAGTCAAAAGAAACTCTAGGATTTTGGGGATACCAGAAAACTTGAGTAAAATAGAATTTAAGTAATTTAAAATCTTTTTGGATGAAAATATAATCAGTGGTTGTACATAAAATAGAATTTTCAGTAAGATTATCATTTTAATTAATATGTCTAGCTTCCATTGTAAAAACAATTTCTTCCAGCTACTAATTAATTTTTGCAATATATGAATTACATTTTTGTAATTTAAACCAAATCTTTCCAACTAGAAGTTTATAGTGACTCCTAAATATTTAAATTGCATATTTTCCCAATTAAATTATTTGTAAGTTTTTTAAATGTATTTATTTTTATTAATAAGCAATATTTTAGTTTTATTATGGTTAAAACTTAAACATGAAATATTTTCAAAACATTTTATTGAATTAATATGTTCTAATGAAGATTCAGTGTCACCACTTACTAACAAGATGTCATCAACAGATTACTAAATTTTGGAAGTATAACTATAATTTATGTAAATCCCCTTTATCTTTGTATTAGATCTAATTAAATTAGCAAAGGGCTCTATTTGCAAAACAAACATCAACGAAGACAAAGAACATCCTTCTTTTGTACCTTTCAATATTTTGAAGGAACTAGATAAAAAGGATCCTATTTTAACAAAAGATAATGAGTTCTTATATAATTTCAATATTAAGTTTACAAATTCTGAAGAAAAGTTATATTCTTTAAGCAATTTAGATAAATAAATCCAATTGCCAGAATCAAAAGCTTTATCTAAGTCTAAACTTATAATCAAAAGTTTTTTCATAGTCTTATTAGCAAAATCTATTAATGAAAATAGTCTTATACTATTATCTTGTACTCTTCTATTTATGATAAAACCTGGTTGGTCATCTTTAATTAAACCTGACAGCATAAGATTTAATATTTTCCCCAGTATAGACATAAAACTTTTATAATCAATATTTAAAAGAGAACTGGGAAGATAAGATGATCATAATGTTAGATCTTTATCTTGTTTTAAATTTGGTGAAATCAATGAAAATTTCTAAGAGGGAAGAATATTTGAGTTTCTAACTTTCTTATAAGTGTTTAACAATATTTTTAGTATATTATCAAGAATTATCTTATAAAACTCAGGAATAATTTAAATTTTAATTTGTTCTTTTAATTCCTTAAAAGAGAATGGTTTATCTAATCTTAAATTCTGCTCTTTAGTTAACTTAAATTTTACATTATCCTTCAGGAAACTATCGATTAAATCACTATTATGTAAAGTTGACTTACTATTATTAATTAATTCATAATGTTTACTAAAACTTTCTAATATATCTTTTAAATTAAAATTGCTTTTTTTAAGATTGTTTTTAACTTTATATGTAACTTTATATGTAAGCTCTTTAATATGATTTGTATTATTTAATTGTTTTAATCTAATAGCTAATCTACACATAGTTTTAGGGTTGATATGAATGCAATTTAAATTTTTCCATATTTATTGAAAATTTTTATGCAAAATTTCTAAACATTTCTGATTTAAGGTTTTCAGTTAAGAATTTGCCATCCTATCATTGAGTTTTAAGTTTAATTTTAATGTATCATTATTTGATTATAGTACAGATAACTTTTTATCCCACTCTTTTCTTTTATAAATATACCAACTTTTAATTCTACCATATAAATAGGCCTTTAACATATCTCACAAAATAGCATCAGTAACTTCACCATTATTATTACACTCCATAGAAAGATTTAATTAATTTAAAAAAACATTCCTGAAATCCATTATTTTTAGTAATATAAGTAGGAATTCTCTGACAAAAAATTTAATCATTAGGTTTCAAAGTGATATTAAAAGAAATGGCATTGTGGTCAGTCAAAGGACAGCATGTGCTTCCTCAATTTTAGAATATAACCCACTAGAAGAAAATAATGTGTTTATTTGGGTGGCAAATCTAAATGAATAGTGTACGTAATTAAGTGATTTTGGCAATTTTAAACCATATTTATCTCTTAAATGCATTGAATTTATGAAGTGATCTAAATCTTTAGTAGCTGCAGTAATTCAATGTTTTTTATCTTTAGCAGTATTTTTTCTGATAAAATGCAGTTAAAATCACCACCAATAATATTTCCCCTTTTGAATATAATGCTATGATATCTAAATATTTTTACCCCCCGAATCAATTTCAGGAATCCCATTAAACATTAACAAACATATAAAATGTTTTTATTACTTTCAACTACTACCATTCCCAACATACCATTCTTATCAGAATAAGTGTCAATCACTTTGGGAAAAACTGATGACTTCTTCCAAAATATAAGAGTGCCTCTTCTTTTTGAACTAAAATGTGATCCCACAAGGATTGAATAATCTTTAAGTAACAATCTATCCAAAACCTTACTTAACAAGTGTGTTTCTTGCAAAAAACAATATGAACTTTGTTTAGTTTTAAATATTTGATTAAGGCATCTCTCTTAATAGGGTTATTAAGACCATTAATATTTAGTGAAATACATTTGCATATTGACATCCTTAAAGAAAAGCAATTTAGAAAAAAACTAAATTATGATTTTAGACTCAAGAACCTATATCTAAATTTAACAAATTTTGTTATGGACAAGATCATTAAGCTAACAACTAACAAATTAGCTATAAAAGTATTTACATCTCTTAACACGGAATAAAATATTCCTGGTTTAATGAAATTATAATGCAAACCACTCACAACCATCTCTGTAACACTACCCAATCTCAATTTATTGCTACCACTTCAAACATAAACTAAATATCAGTATATACTAGCTTATAGAGCACACTCATATTATACGTCTCATTTTTAAAAAAGCAGAATTCAATATTATATAGCAATTCTATCACTATTAAAAATGTCTCTAAATATTAATTATTACACCTATGTAAAATATATATGTAAACATTATCAAAACTATATTAATAATTTACCATTAACTTCAATATAATTTAATCAAGCAGTTCATAGTGGAATAGCATTATATCTGATGCCAGTCACTGGATATATTGTTTGTATTCCACTAATCTGACAGAAATGGAAGCCAATTCATTTTGTGGTAGTGACACATTAATTACAACATCAAATTTTACAATACACCATATACAGCAATAACTGAAAAGAAACGTTAGAACTCCATGAAACTGAATGAAAAGAAAAAGATTATCCACAAATATCACCAAGACAACCTTGTGCATTTTAATATTATTAGAAAATGAAATTCAGTAGATATTATTACTGTAAAGATCTTCAAAAGACAGTGTTTAAGACTACTTGATTAGCTAAATGGTTTCAACACACTCATTAGATATAAACTACATATACAGTGGTATATCAAACCATCTAACAAACAACTAACAGTATTCAATATTTTCAATAATAAAAATATGAATGACGAGAAACAATTATTAATATTTCCACTGCAGTATACAAAAGATAACATTCTCAGTTCTATTTTAATATTTACCCCTTGTCGTTTGATATGTGTCTGTAATCACTAATTCACTTAGTTAAATAATCCTTTCCCCCCAAAAATATCATAATGGCACAAGAAACCAAAGATGTTAAAAGAAAGAACTAATGCCAATTGATACACCATTTTATTTTACTGAACCTACCATAACTGTCTAAGTTTCATAATATTCTACATTCAAGTATTCTGATACCATGTTCTCATTGTATATAGTAGCCCTGTTTTGGTGGGCAACTGTCCTTACAATCGTTTATAGTTTCTGTTTCTACAATGAAACCTCTAATCTCCCTCCTTAGCCAACCCCAAAGTGTTCCCTTTCATGCATTTCATAAAATATTTCTGCGTATAAAATTCTACACATTGCATCAACTCTATTTCATTGTAGCTTTCCCATCTGTGCTCACAAACTCATGATGACTATCAAAGATGCTTATGTACAATTAGTGTTTCCCACAACTGCACCTACTATAATCTGGCTTAAGGTACTCTAATACAATTATGTTGCAGGTCAGTGTTCTGGCCACAATAAGACATTGCACTCAATGCCCTAGCTGTAGACATAAGTAAATAAGTATGATTTTCATTATATATGCAATGTAAATAATGCAGCTTTAGCTGTATTTTGTGGACACTGCATTTCTGAATCCTTAAATAATTTTTAATAATGAGCAAAATAACTGTGACTAACTACATGGTTCTGAGAATCAGATGACTTTAGCTATTCTTAATTATGACATAGTTTATAATGGTTGTTTTTAAATATGCCGTGAAATAATTGATTTATACATGTGGGGAGCAGAAACATTTTTTTAAGTTATGATAACATAACTAAAAGTGTGCACCATCCAATGAGCAAAATGAATGCACTCACTGAGCTTCTGTTGACTATTTTCTTCTATAGTAACATTGTGGTGACTTATTATGTTTGGTCAAATCTACTCCTGTTGGGTTCCACCACCTTCCTCTTTTCTTCAGGGTCTGCTATCTTATTTCATACAATATCAGTAAACATATTTTACTTTAAATATTGCTATTAAGGAATTATTTTTAGAAAGCTGCACATTCACTTTCATGTAATTAGAGGAGATGTGGATCCTATAAAAAATCAGCATTTACTTACAATTTACTAAATATACCTGAGGATTTAATAAAATCCATGTAGGAATAGTATAAGTTCTACACAGACGGTACCATGCCCATGTCTGTGGCTCCCTCTTGGCAGAGGAACTTGCATATTAATGAAGGTGCACTACTGAGGGATAGCCATGTAACGTGGTTATAGGATCAGTGTAGGAGGTGTGTTACAGTGTCATAGACATGGGTAACACACCCCCTGTGCTGTCAAAGTACCAAATATTCAGTGTGTTTCACTGAAAATAAAATTATTTTGTGTGTGTGTGTGTGTGTGTGTGTGTGTGTGTGTGTGTGTGTGTGTGTGTGTGTGTGTGTGTGTGTGTGTGTGTGTGTGTGCAGTGTGGCCTAGTGCTTAGCAATGGATGGGTCTTTAGTAGATCATTGAAATGGCAGAATTTCGAATGATCTAATATCGAACCCAATACCGCGAACGCTGAAAAAAGCGAAGCTGCACAAAACAGAATTCTTTCCTAGGGAAATAATTTGATTGGCCATTGTTGTGGCTTTGCTGTTTTCAGCGATGTGGTGGAAAGTTACGGGTTGGGTTAAGGTAAGTGTGTGATTGTGCAGACGTTTGAGATAGGGCATGGGTTGAGTGAGTTAGGGTTAGGGCGTGGGTCAGGTAAGTGTGTGATTGTGACAGAATTTGGGGTTGGGGCGGGTTAAGTGAGTTAGGGTTAGGACACAGGTCAGATGAGTGTGCGATAGTGAGAATTTGGGGTTAGGGGTGGGTTAAGTAGTTAGGGTTAGGGCGCAGGTGAGGTGAGTGTGCGATAGTGACGTACCTTAGGATTAGGGTCTGGGTTAAGGTAAGTGGATAGATAGTAGTGTATGTGCAGTGTAGTGTAGGGCTAGATGTAAGTTTTAAATGTATGTGTGTGGATTGCTGATTTTTAGTGTGCTTGTGGAGTGTATGTGTTTCTCGGAACAGCAAATTTTTTCCCTGGGAAAAATTCGCTGTCTTGAGGTTTCAATATTGTTAGGGTTCGGGTTTTGTAGTTCGACATTACAGCATTCGATAATGAGCCATTTTGATGATCTGATATAGACCCCAATGGACACATGCCAGACATCTAAAAATAGAAACCGGATGGATTCAGTTATAAATGGAAAGGTCAAGTTTAAGCATAGCGGAGTGGGTTTGCATGGCCTGCCATGGTGCTCAGTGGTGCTTAAACTAGTGGAGAGATATATATAAAAGTACAACAGCAGTTCACAAGGCTACATAGTCAAATGGTTTGACTGACAGCCTCATGTGCAGTAAGTGTAGGGTTTGAAGACACAGACCAGTTATTTTGTAAATACACATTCTGAGACTTATTTTAAATTCCAGTGAAATAATTGTGTGATTACACTGACAGGTTTTTAATATTATTGTGCAAATACACATTTATGAGATGTACTAGTAAGACCTGATTGAATTTTGTATGAATAAACGGACAGGTTATTAAGCATGTATGTTGCAAATACATGTAAGAGATGTATTTTAAACCCCTGATGGAATATTGTATGTATACAGAGACATTTTAAGAAGCATTTATTTTGCAATTACACAATTATGAAATGTATAATAAAATCCTGCAGTGCTGGCCCAGCTAAGCCCTGCTAAGCATAGCTAAGCTTAGCCAAGCACTGCTTAAACAATGAATGTTTTAGCAGTACTTAGCCGGTTTGCGTATTGCTAACTGGTGTGAAGCACTGCTAAGCAATCCCCGTTTGACCAGTGCTCAGCCCAGTTAAGCCAGTTTGTGCACTGCTAAGCATTGCTAAGCATTGCCTGTTTAAGCACTGTTTAACTGAGCTCAGCAGGTTTGTGTGGTGCCAAGTGAAGTGCCACATTTGTAAAAATGGACCAATGGCATCAAAGGGTAGAAAAAAAGCATTATTTAAGTGCAACAGGCAGAAATACAGCCAGAATCGGTTGGGTTTGGATCTTGACAGAGACTATGGTAGGGGCTGATAGGCTGCATGCTTCCGGGTGCAGTGGTGTGGCATTCTGGAGTCCAGGGTTATGGTTGGACTCCTTGTAAAAGACCATGACATCTGGCTGCTGCCGAGCCAGTACCAGGGGTTGCAGTGGAAATCGGAGGTCTGTGACCGGCTGGCACACAACCTCACTAGTGCAACTGGTATCCCCCGCATAGGTGAGCAGGTGCATCACCATTTTGTTGACCTGAAGCACAGGAAGGGAGATCTCTTGGCCACTTGGATCCAAGGTTCCCGAGATAACAATGCCCACAAGTTAGTAAGTATTGTTTTACCAATAACTAATCTGCATGTGTGACAGATAGATACGCATAATGATGTATTTCTCTCGCCACAGCTGCAGAGGAGAGAGCTCGCAACCTGGAAGCCCATTCGTGGCACCTGGCCAGGTTGCACCAAGAGTGTGGTGAGTACAGATGTATCTTGCAATCTATAGTTATATAAAAAAGAAAGAGTACATTAGTAACTGTCGGTATGATTTGAGTGTATTGCAAAGAATGTGGTCATAGACCTGGACTGATATAACTGAGTAATGCCAGGTACAGCTCAATAAAGATAAAATCATGACACCTGATAAAGTTAAGGAAAAAAAATTCTACTGCATTAATAATGTTAAGGAAATTAAAGCTTCTATTGCATTAATAATGTTAAGGAAATAAAGTTCAACTGCATTCATAATGTCAAGGAAATAAAGTTCAACTGCATTCATAATGTAAGAAAATAAAGTTTCTACTGCATTTCTTGTGGAATTATAGCTGTATTGCAACAACTGCATTATAGGAAGTGTTCATCAATAAAGACTGTTACATGTATACCAATCACTGCATGATGTCACCCCTAATAAAGCTGTGTTGTTCAATATGTGCGTATTTTGGGCTGTTGGCCATGAAATCGAGTAGTACAGCTTCTGTGAAGTAAAAACAGGAATAATACCACAAAGTTAGCTAATAAAGAAGTGTTTTGCTAAACTGTAGATGTGGAGCTGTACTACAAGATCTAATGCATTATGATATTTGTTCTGTACTAAGATCTGAACCTAGAATAGGAATGACCAAGGTATTTAGTGTGTATCTCAGGATTGTCTTGTGTTAACCATTGCATTTCAGATATATTCGTTCCTGATCTTAGTTATGCTGCTGCAGGTAAGTATGAAACTGTAATAGCTGTAGACTGCAAATATTCTATCTGCAACTGTATATGGGGTAGGTAGCCAACCCAGCACTCCAATATGGTTTGTACACATTACTCATAGTTCTACCCACTAGGGGTTAACTGTCTATACCTGCATTCCATGTATTAATGCACAGTTCACCTACTATCTCTGTCATGCATGAATTTCATGCATGTGTGTTCAAGTGTTACTGCAGTCTTGTATAATGCTCTACCACTATTCCCACGCCACAGTTTGTTACCAGGTGAGCTCTAGGAACATATCAGTCAATCAGTATTCAGTAGTGGCTCAGTAGCTCAGTTTAATAAAGACTAGGTATGATGTACATTTTGTCACACACAGACCAGGGTTCGAATCCAAGGACAAGTACTACTAAATATTTATCGAAACAGTTATGTATTGTTAACAGATGTTCTCCCCACAGGAATTACAGGTAAATAAATGGCTGTAGTAGCTGTTTGAATGGATTACTAATTTGTGTGTCCAGATATAGCACAGTGTTAACAGCATGGTGCAGCAAGGTGCTAAGATGTCAGTATATAAATAGTCAACAAGTAAAGTATTAATACAGGTTAATAAAACAAATAAAACTGTGTTTCATCTTGGTACAGCTGTATGCCTGGTGTGTTTGTGAATGTCTGCTGATAGTCTAACCCCATGCCTGCCAAGGATGGCATGATAAGTGTAACATCTCTGTACTGTGCTTGATACATGTCTCTCAAGTGTCACATGGTCACAGACTGTGATCACTGTTGCCAAATCCCTTGGAGACAGATTTAACAAACACTAGATTTATGTCAATAGAACAATCACACTACCATCAGTCCACAGTACACCTTGGTACTCATATATGTTCCCCTGCCATGTAATAGTAACCTGTAGTTGTGTACCTGTAGGTGTTACAACTTGGTCCACACCGTCCCATATGGATAGCTTGAGAGGTATGTATGTGCTAATGACGCTATAGGGCACTTTTATACATAAAGTAAGGGCAGACCTGTAGAGTATATCAGAGTGCTGTTGCAAACAATATAGCCTATAATGGCAGTAATGGAACATCTTTCCCTCTCCCCTACCCCTTAACTGCATCATAATTTATTATTGTTATACATCAGGTATGGCTTACTTTTAACATATGTTATTCTCAAAACATTATGTTGTGCCTTGTGTTTTATTATTGTCATATATTACAATGGTTGCATACTAACATACCTTGTTGAATTACCTATGTTGTTGGTTTTTTGCCATAACTGTTACTGGCATGCTTTTACAATACTGACTGTTATACCACTTATTGTTGTATTCCATATGCTATGCAATGTTATGTTACTTGGTTAATTAGAACAACCTGGTATGCTGTTACAACTAATGTTTAAATGTTCTGTTCATTACTAACCTATGCACTTTGAAAAACCTCCACATCATAGCTTGACTGGGTAATCTGGTTACTGCAGCTCCACCTACCAAACATCAACCGGCCATGGCACTGGATCCCTGCACGTCTGTGACCTATCTTGGAGCTGCCCCCTCCATTGGTGCTGCACCACCTATGGGTGGAACCACCTCAGGGGATGGGACCTATTCCCCCCCAGAAGTAGGTGCAGAGAGGGAGCAGTCACCCAGCAATAGCTACCAGGGGATGGTGCACAAGATCATGCACCACGGGCTTGATGATCACTTGCACCAGATTGAGGGCAAACTAGCCAAACTAGAGGGGCAGGCTGGCCATGGCACTGAGCCCTCAGCACAGCCATCTTCAAGGCAGTGAAGAAGCAGTGATGACTGTCCATGGGTGGGAAGCTCAGTCCTACTGCTGCCGTCTGGGGGCATATGGCTCTCTAATTACACAACACCCTCCTCATCCCGGGTGTTTACCCCCCATGTGTCATACACCACCCCTGTATGCTGTCTTGTCTGTCTTGTCTGTTTGCAAATGCTACCTCTCCTACCCAACTTACCTACCCACATGTACCTATATCCTTTCCCCAACATTTCACTCTTTCCTTAAATAAAAAGGGGCATCTGTCCCACAAAACAAATCACCCCATACATAGCTTTCCATTTGTCCCCCACATATACTGCCCACAATCAATCATTACAGCAATTAGTCAACACAGTTATGTTGCCCACACCCCTCTCTCTGGGATGTGAGGCTCTAAATTCCAAATTCTCTACAAACTGCACAACTGTTGTGGTACAAGAAATGGAGAGCTATGGCCCTTTCCTACACCCATCCTGCACATCCCTACCTGCCTTTATCTTGTTTATCCCCCTGCTTGCCCCATTTCACCACTTTCTTATTGCCCCTTTTTCTTTTCTTTTTTGGAAGTTGTGCGGTTTTAAGCAGAGCTAAGCAGTGTGTCAAGCAAACCCGCACAAACCCGCTGAAAACTGCTTTAATCACCTTCTGTCTGTCTGACATTGTTATGAACATCAGCAAAACGACCACCCCTTCCAAGTCTCGAACCCAGAACCCTGACAGCTATGGCATAGTGCATTAGTCTATAAGGCCACTCTTCTCTGAAGAGTAACAGGTGTTTCCATAAACATATCCTGAGTATCAGTGATGCACATCAGAAAACAAATCACACCTGCCAAGGCTCAAAACCAGGACCCTCACAACTACAGTGCAGTGCATTAGCCAACTAGGCCACTTAACTCTAAAGAATGCCACATGTTTCCATACACATATTCTGACTATCAGTAATGCATATCAGCAAAACATGCATCCCTGTCAAGTCTGAAACTCAAGTATCTGTCAACTACAACATAGTGCATTAGCCCACTAGGGCACTCAGCTCCGAAGTAGAATAGGTGTTTCCATAAATATATCCTGAGTATCAGTGACACACTGCTTGTACATATAACAGGAAAAATGACAGCATACTTGGGACTGTGATGCAGACACCAAACCAGTACACAGCGAAATAAATGTTGATGGATGTACGTGCGACCTAAGATATCAAGTACAGCTGACAACTGCACTACTGTTGCAGAATGTCCACAGTTGTGCCACCTGCTTTTGGCATGGTTGTCACAAAACCTATTCTGTGTGCTGAAGTACTGGCAAGTCAGTACTGATTGAGATTAGAAAATCATGACAGACAGTTCAGTGTTACATGTCATACCCATCCGAACACAAATGTTCATGCCAATCCTGTGTAACAGACTGTATGCATGCACATATGTCTTGCAAATACAACTATTACAGTATTGACTCAGTAGTTCAATCTGTTATATTCCTAGCATGCTTTACATTTTGCCACCCACAGTCCTGGCTTCCATTCTAGTCTGTTGCACATCAAGTACATGCTTGTCAGTACAACAATAACTGACTAAGCCATGCAATTTCAGAACCAGTTGCTGCTACTGCAGTCATTCCTAGCATGTTGAACATTTTGCCTCTCACAATCCTGGCTTCTGTTCCAGTCTGTTGCATGTCAAATACATGCTTGTCAAAGCAACAAATAAATGACTGAGCCTTGCAATTTTAAGCAGAACTGGTTGCTGCTACTGCAGCCACTGCCACCCATATTAGCACTTCAAAGGCCTGTAGGTTGGGACACACTTCACAAATATGTATAGGCATCCTAAATGTCACCTACCACTCTATGGATGGCACTATTACATAACATATGTACCTGAGGCACATGCCTCATCTGGACTTTTATGGGTATCCTCACCCTGGTTATGCTGTGACAACAGAGCTGACATTGCTCCCTCACTGTCATATACAGCTTGCTGTCCTCCAGTGTGTTCACAATCCCCAGTATGACTCCTGGGCAGAATGCAACAGCTGCAGCCTGCAACAAATGCAACAGTATGTTCAGCTACCTGCTACAGGCCTACCATACCTCCCAAACATCTACAATAGGGGATCCACACAACACCCATACATAAAGGGGTGAGGGGGAGAATGGTCAAGTGACAGGGACATTTGTCACAGTTTTCCCCTACAAACATACACAGCTGATAGACCAGAAGCTACTGCAGCAGCATGTATATTATGATGCAAATGATGTATGACACTCACATCTGTCTGTCCTCTTACTGACCTCAACCTACATTGTTAAACAGTAAACTGCCACATAATCAGAAAGTCTGTTCACAATGGCCAAACATAGCATGCCAAACTGTGGACATACCACATAAATCCGGACAGTATTTTTACCTACTCTTTGTGATGTTGTAGTCCCCACATCTCGATACTATACATCTCACAGGCCAGGAAAAGAGCCAAGGCCTACACAAAGGCCTTAAATATAGCATTGTGGTGCCATGTCATTGGCTAATGAAAATGCAACCCAGCTGTTCTGGATGCAATTAGCAAGTGTGAGCCACAGATTGGTGCACAGGCAATCACTCGTCCATGAGCATTAGCTACAAAAGGCAAGCTGCTGCCTATGGTAAACAAGTCTGTGACTTTCTTTACAAAGACAGACTGTGAGAACATAAGCATTATACTACAGGATTTCTCCACATAAAGGAGAGCAACACTATACCTGGTATGTAATTGAAGTCCCCATGTAATAGAATGCAGATGAGAGGATGCAGTTATGGGAAATAGGGATTACAACAGTAGGTCTGTAGTACATATCTTGGAATGACATGTTTCTGTTAGTCAGCTGTCCAGCACCTACAGGCTTCCTTTTTGGCTCTGTCTGCTGTGACATAGATCACAGCTCGGCCCCTTTAAGTCCCTTCAACAATGGTCGGCTCATGTAGGAATGCTGCTGGATTGTGTTTTAGACAATAGTGACAGTAAGTATTGATGGATACAACTGGCATATCACATGATGCACTGTCAGTCAGCTCCTCTCAGTCTGTGGATGTCACACAGGCATACTTCAAACATTGTCCAGGTGTCCCTGACTGTTCCTGATGTACTCTGGCTAGGTCACTGTGTACTCCACACCCGTATCTCATCACTTGATAGCTATGCCTAGTATACCTGTTGGCCCCCTACAGCAGGCCAGCAGGTTATAGTCAGTAGTAGAGTGGGGACACAGGGATGGCCTCAGTGACAGAGTGTGCATATCGGGCATACAAGGTAAGGGAATCAATACAGTATCAGATATTAATGCATCGTAACTCTTTTCTGAGGGGTATGGCATGTGACAAGAAAACACACAGCCAGCCAGTACTTCACCAGTAACTTGCTTTCCTTTATTCCAACTATATGGTACCTCGGCAATTCACCTTCAAGGATCACAATTAATTCAATACAATCATTACATCTATATACTTTCCCATTTTAACAATTAACAAATTAATCTCCTAATTAATCAATTTGACAGTAAAAAATTTTTTTAAAGTGACCATAAACCAATTATAAATTTCTATGATATAAATGTAAATATATGAATAAATAAATAAATAAGTGAACATGTACTAAACATAAATAATTCATTAAATACCTAAATACCTAATTCTTGATTCATACCATTAGGCTTTAAGGTATGGAACTTAAAAATCATTCTAGTCTCAAGCTCCAGTAGTTTTCCTACAACATCGTAGCATGTGACAGCCTGATTCCCCACGGTCTGGGAACAACCATTACGTATTGTCCAACTGTTTGCCAAACATCCACATTTGTCTGGTAGAGGGTCCACATACATCAGGCACATGTACACATTCTGCAAGCATCTGTGTGCTGCCAATGTTAGACACCTACAGGGAGGATACCCTACAGCATGTTTGCAGTGCTGTCTGTCACTGGGTCACAAACATGTTGCTGAACTGTCCCCATACACTTGTAGTTCCACTAATCTATTTGTCGGATGGTGGCTGTAAGACATGGTACTGGGACGTCACCCATAGGAGACACACCACAGGAGATGGCAATGATGGGTGTGGAGACATAACAACACAGTCTGTCACAGCACACAGGGCCATAACTGGTATACCTAGGATCATAGGAGACCAACAACTGGAAGAATAAGTGCCTCTATACCAAAACTCGACCACAATCTGAAAAAACAGAAGCACTTGGTGCCACAAGTCACACGAACAGACTTTATTCCATAAAAACCACACTAAGACACCGAGAAACTCTGAACTTCTTCTCCGCGTTTTTCATTAACAATGTAACTCCATGAAGTTACATTGTTAATGAAAAAGGTGGAGAAGAAGTTCCGCATTTCTCTGTGTCTTAGTGTGCTTTTTATGGAATAAAGTCTGTTCGTGTGACTCATGGCTCCAAGTGCTTCTGTTTTTTCAGATTAGGATCATAGGAGGTTACTAGGCTATTGGTCCTGAGGCCCTCATAAGTCTAGCCCAAAGTTTAGCCCATGTTTATGCAAGTCAGCACCTCATGCCCCAGTCCAACAGGGACACAGGTGGTATCCCAAGTATGTATGTCCTGTTTATCATCCAATTATCCAATTATCCAATTATTTTTGCTTAAAAAGGGGTAAAGAGGTACTTTGCCTGATGTGGCCAGGGTGTCCATTTCATAGCTGGGTGAGTGTGTGGGGCACACATCTGACCCACCAACAAGTCCTGCTGATGTCACAGTCAAGGTTGAGGGTGTGTGTGCAGGTTACTCGAGTGGAGCTTGACTTGCAGATGTGCAGCAGTCCCATCAAGGTGGAGTCCGTGATTGCCTTGTATGCCAGACAGAGGTCACCTCTGAGTAGTCTGTATAAGACTGGGTAGAGGGATAGAGCTGTAGATGTTTGATGCCCTGGTATTCCCTGGTAAGGAACCTCTGTTGTCTCCCCAGCTGCTGCATGTGCTTTGCGATGTACATGATGAAAGGGGCGTTATATTCAATAATGGGCCTTATTAGGGAGGAATACAGAGATGTTATGACCCTCATGTCCCTGGATGAGATACCATTACTTATGAGGTGGGCCATGTAGAAGGCTTTCCTTACAAAGGAAGCAACATGGTGATCAAATGTCATGATGCATTCAACCTGTGTACCCAAATCCCTCACAACTGATTACGTGCTTAGGATGTTGTTAGTAATGTGATAATTTGTCAGGACATCACTCTCCCCAAAGAGGATGGCACTGTATTTTTTGGTATGCAGCCTGAGGCCATGTGAATGGCACTACTCATGTGTCTGTGTGAGATCATCTTGGTGGATGTCCACATCACTAGGGGATTTGGTGACAGCACCCAGCATCCAGTGTTCTGCAAATGAGGTCGGCCATAGCCTACTGGTTGTGCCCTGCACCTCAGAAGAGTAAATCACACATAACAGAGGCCCCAAGACAGAACACTGGTTTACACCACCAGTTATGGGTCTACCACTTGAGGTGGCTTCCCTTATATTGAGTAGGTGGGTGCTGTCAGTGCACCAGTGTGCTACACATCCGGTAACATATGGATTGATGACTAGTTGAGAGTGTATATCTATTATGGTCAAGTGGGGAATACTGTGAGTCTTTAGCCAGGTCAGGGTAGGTGGTGTGCACTGTCTCCTCCTCATCCATGGCTTTGATGACTGTGCCAAATGTAACAGACATGATCCCCCCTTGACAAAGCCAAACTGTGTGAGATTGAGTGTGTGGAGGTCAAAAATGTCCTTGTTAATCAGGTTCATGATAATCAGTTCTACAGTCTTGCAGATCAGGCTAGTTAGGCTGATGGGTCTATAATGTGCTAGATCAGTGGATGCTCCACCTTAGTGTAAAGGGATGACAGTGGGTGTCCTCCACTCAGCTGGGACAAAGGCAGTATTCAGGCTTTGGTTGAATACAGTGCCTAATGGTGCTGCAGGTTCATGCTTGAGGTCTTGTAAGATGCATCCTGCAATGTAATCAGGTCCCATGGAGACTGCATTCCATGACTGAGATGGCATTGATAAACTGTTCCCTAGATATAAGGGGAAGGGGCAGGTACTGAGGATTTCCTGATGTACGGATGGGGGACAGAGGGTAAAGCTTTCACTGACTCTATCAGGCAGCAAGTTTGGTGTATCTACAGCACTTGTATATCTGGTGTCCTTGACCACCACTTCTGAGCAGATCTGGGTGCTTCCTTTGAGGCTGCACACATATGTGAGGAAGGAGATATGACTGTCTGTAGTGGATGTCACCAATGTGGGCTCGGACTTTACTCTTATTTCCTTGTTCAGGCTAAGGAGGCATTGCTTCAAATTGGGCACCTGCTCCTTCTTGGTTTTGAACACCAATATCTCACTCCTGTTATAGAGTCTATTTATTGCAGATGTCCAACAGACAGGTTTACTTACCCTTGCAGAGGATGATGTAGCCATGTCGGGTATACCTAACTCCATACATCTGTACAAATGCACATATAGTGCTTTGGTGCATTTGGGGATATTGGTCCCAGTTCCTATGGAGGGGCTGTGAAGCTGTTTATACCATCCCTCAGGAGGCTGTAATCAACGGACTCTGATGGTGGTGGCTATAGTGAGGCCCAGTTGGGTTGTTGGGGCTGAGTCTATCCCATGGGTTGACATCCCACTTCCTCCACCAATGTCCCCGCACACAGTCAGTATGCCCACACTTACGCTGTCCTCTGCAGCCACAGATATTGGACAGTCAGAGGGTGGTGGCATCAACAGGAGAGTGTGGCAACTATGGGACTGTAGACATTAGTCATAGCCAGAGCTGGTAAGGCCCCACACAAGCAGATTGAAAAGGGTGCTGGAAGGAGGACTGCTGCCCATTCACCAACTGTCACAGGTGTCACATCACGAGTCACTCAACGCATGTTTTAGTCCATCATGGAGGCACATGCTGAACACAACACCAGATGGATGCTCAGGCTCATGGATACATCACTGTCTAGCATCCATGACTCCATCTACAACATTGGTGACGCCATGCATCATTTCACCAATGTAGTGGACAGATGGTGGGGTGAGACATTGTTAATCTTTAACCACACATTGTCTGTGCTGGAACATGTGGTAGGGATGGGGCATCGGACACATGGATGTAGGTCAGCACCAACATCTGCTGAGAGTCCATGTAGCCATGCACAGTCACGGTTCCATAGTGGCAGTACCACCAGCACTACAGAAGGGAGGGTGCTGTCCACACCACAATGTGGGAGGCCATGGCCATGTGGTCTTGGTGGTCCCATGAGGGACACGGACCCAGCAGACACCAATCACCATCAGCAAGTAGTACTGCATCTGACCCTTGGCATGGTGGTGCCAGAGTCACTCCTGGCAGAGCCAGTTACCATGTTTATGGCCAGAGACAGTGAACTGTACATTCTGCCATGTATGGTCCACAGCTGTCCAACATACCTTTGTGTAGGGCTAGCACATGGCCTGACCATGTATGCGCACATATTCACACATCACTGTCACATGCAGGTCACCAACAGACACATACAGCTCCTCTCCAACACCCCTCCAAACACACACACACAATGTCAACTGTGTGGCACAGCCT
Organism: Protopterus annectens; assembly: GCF_019279795.1. Lineage (NCBI taxonomy): Eukaryota > Metazoa > Chordata > Ceratodontiformes > Protopteridae > Protopterus > Protopterus annectens. The sequence goes on along the minus strand of NC_056744.1, from coordinate 1,251,338,690 downwards.
AGGCCTTTGGCAACCCCACATCACACCCTGTGCATGTGATGACACCTGTGCCATGTCCCTGTCATCCATACCATCAATGCAGGGACATGCAAATATTTGTCTGATACACAGGGTGACTACAGTACATTTAATGGCAGTTTGTAGTGCAGTAGCTTTATGCCCTGTAAGGTGCTGTCTGCTGGCATATGTCATGAGTACACATCAAAGTGCATGTACCTTTGTTCCATGATGCTTCATTGGTGGTAGTTTTGCTGACTGACTGTTGAATCCCACAAGTTTTTCTGTTTCTTTTCCAGGGGTCTGTGTGTCAACTCCATGGAGAGCTGGTGCCAGTACAGTGGCATGATGGCAACCCAGATATGTGGCTTTGCCAAGTTGCGGATGTATATCTGCATGGTTACCTAGGTGTGTATGTGTAGAAGAGTGTGTCAGGGACAATGGGGGTAGACAACATAATCTTGCACGCATACCCAATGACACAGCATGCTACTCTTGATACATGTCACCTAGGAGTTCAGTAGGATCATAGCTTCATAGGATCATAGGAGGTTACTAGAGTAATGGTCCTGGGGCCCTTACAAGCCTAGCCATTAGTTTATCCCCAGAAAGAAACATCAGTCAGCCCCTGTTGCCACTGTCAATGAGGGACACAGGTGGGATCCCTAGGACAGATTTGTGGTTTCCCATCCACTCATCACTGTTGCACTTGAAGATGGTCAGTGTAGTACTCTGATGTATCTGGGAAGTGTATTCCTGAGAAAGGGCAGCATCTGGGAGACAAACCTGTCTCTCCAGCAGGTTGTGTTGATGTCGCATATCAGATTCAGGCTTGTCATGCAGGTAATGTGCGAAGAGTTAAACTTACAGATATGGGGTAGCTGTAGTAGGGCAGGGTCCAACCTTGCCTTGTAGACGTGACACAGCCCATCTCTAAGCAACCTGCCTGATACTTAGTGGAGCAATAGTGATTTGAGCTTGTCTACATGGGACAGGTGTTGGAGGCCATGGATTACCTTGGTGAGGTATTTCTGCAGCCTTTCCAGTTGGTGCCAATGTCTATATAGGTACATACCAAATGGGTCATTGTAGTAAAATATTGGTCTACGGAGTGAGGACTATATAGAAGTAATGACCACCTTTTGTCTGGATGCAATCCCTATACCTATGAGATAAACCACTTGCAAAGCTCTTCTGAGCACTGATGCTACATGATGGTTAAATACAAAATTGTTATCAACCTGAGTACCCAGGTCTCTCAAAACAGGTTGAGTGTTTAGGGGGTTGCCATTGATGTGGCAAACAGTGGGGTCATGTATTTGCAGAATGGTATGATGATACAGTTTTTTTGCATTTATCTTGAGTCCAGGACCTTGACAGCAGTCTGTAATTGATGTAAGACCCTCTTGCAGTATGTTAACATCATTTGGGGAGTCAATGACAGACAGCACCTAACTGACAGTCATCCATAAACATGATCAGTATCTACAAATGTAGGTGGTGGTGGGTAGCATTCATGCCTAGATACATGTGGGTTATTTAGCAGCAGCGGCTACTCACAGGGCCTGAAAATGTATACATCTTTCACACACATAGGCAAGACAGACTAGGCCCAATGTGTTACACTTTTAATAGTAACGTGAGAGCTGGCAGGGCAAACCATGCCCATGGTGAGTATAACGGACAGAACCTTACTTTTTTGACAGTATAACAGCTTATGTTTGTAGCATTTGCCTAGATTATGCTATTTCTCATAACATTTAAGTGTTTGTGATATAAAATGACTGTTTTATGCAACTATGGGGATAATGTAGGAAATGTTTGGTGTCCTACACTCTCGGGATATTTGTATTGTTCTAGTTGTTTTCACAAGACACACCTTGCCAAACATGGACTGCAACTTGCACAGTGGGACAGGGGATAACTCTCACACAGTCACGCTACTGCAAGGGGATATATGTATACACACATACACACACACTCATGAACTGCACTTGTTGAGAGTAGAACCACAACCTGTCTAGTTGTACATACTATACTGCTTCCTACATAATGCATGTGCCATGTAGCTTATGTAGTTTTAGTGTCTGCCACTACTATTCAGGTGGATAACATCTGCAGGGGCTGTAAAGGTTGCCAATGAGGGATTAACAGGTATGCACAGGCCCTTAAAATTGTATAATGATTGCACACACACAGGCAAAACAGCCACACAGCTGTGAGGGGACATGCTTACACACACACTCACAGAGTTGGTGGTTGTTAGAGTGGAACCCCTATCTATCTATTTTTATACACTATAGTACTACGTATGTATCACATGCACCATGGAGCTATTGTGTTTGAAGAGTATCTAACTGTACTTCTAAGGTGGATGACATAAGTAGGCCCTGAAAAGGTTGCCAATAGGGGGTTAAAATGTTGCCAATGAGAGGGTTAACAGGCCCTTAAAATTGTGTAACCATTGTACCCACAGGCAAGCAGCTGCATTGCTGCAAGGGGATACACTCAGTGAGTTGCCATTGTGGATGACATCAGCAGGCCCTGTAAAGTACACCCATGTGGGGGTTAACAGGTAGGCACAGGCCATAAAATTTAGCATTGTACACACATAGTCAAGACAGACAACTTGCTGTATAGGGATTTATTTATTTTTATTTTATTTTTATTTTATTTTACATTTGTTAACCGGGAAAGTCTGACTGGAAACATATCCATTTACAGTGAAAGCCTGGGGAGAAAAGCTCCAAGTAACAGATAAACATTTAAAATGCAGGTTACAGTGATATTTAGCAATTTAACAAAGATCAAAAGACAAAAACAAAATAGGTTACATATTTAAGAAAAAGTTCAAAGTAAGGTAACATTTAGATATGAGAAAGACAACAGCAAAGAGGGAGATGGAAAGAAATATAAAGGGAAAAATAAACATGTAAGAGTAGCGTGGGTATAGGAAAAGGGTGATCATTAAGAAAGAAAGGAAGAATGAAATAAGAGAAGGGTAGGTTAAGTAGGAAGCAGCAGAGGCTGAAAATGAGGTTATAGTCTTGATAATGGAAGCTAGAGAGATATAAAGGGGTAAAATAATTTAATTGAAGGAGGGTAAGGAGAGAGTAAAGGGGAATTACATTTGAGAGCTAAGATGGATTAATAGATTCTTTGAGTAAAGTTGGGTTTGATAGGGACTAGACAGTGAGACAAACTTTTTGTCATAACTCAGTCTGAATATTGTGTGGGTTAGTCAGGGTTTAGACATGGACATAGCCAGTCATTGTGCATGTGTGTCTTTAGAGATATTTTGAAATGAGGCAAGGAGCAATTGGTGGTTAGTTCAGCAGGAAGGAAGAAGCAAGGATATACTTACACACAGTTGCCTTTGGTGGGATTAGCACCCCTACTTACCCAGATGTATATACTATATTGCTATGTATTAATTGCATGCACCACTGAGCTTACATGTTTGAAGAGTGTCTAACTGTGCTCCTAAGGTGGATGACATCAGCAGACCCTGTAAAGTAAGCCAATGTGGAGGATAACAGGTAGGCACAGGCCTTAAAATGTAATAACATTGCACACACATAGGCAAGATAGACACACTGCTGCAAGGGGATATACTTACACATACTCACAGAGTTGCTATTGATGGGATTAGAACCCCTACTTATCTAGCTGTATAGAGTATAGTGCTACATCTATATTGTATGCACCACAGAACTTATGTGCTTGGAAAGTGTCTGCCACTGCTGATGGGGTGGATGATATCAGCAGCTGTTGACAGGGAGGCTACTGTTGTGGAGGACACTAATCACAGGGTCATGAAATGATTGACCATTGCACAGACATAAGCCTGTTTGGTGTATGTATACTGCTGTATGTGGACAATCTACACACACACAAGGTGACTGATGTGAGATTAGAACCCCTACCTACCTACTAATACACACTGCAGCTCACCATACTAACTACACTAACACCACTAACACTACTAGCTGCATTACTACATCACCCTATAACTCTCTTATTGGGACAGAGGCCCAAAAACAGGGACAATTTTTTAATATTGCTCTTACAAACTTAGACAGTTGGTAGAATAACAGGTTTTGTATTAGCATGAATTTTCTGAAGGGTATAAAGTCTGCATCTGAAATGTCTGTCATTTTCTAATGTCAACCTTTATTGATTTGCCACTAGTTTGGCAGAAAACTGCAATGTTATGAAAAACAGACCAGAAATATGAGGCAAAAATGTGGACATTCTGTGAAACTCTGTACATTTGAGAGGTATGATTGTACTCACTGACTTGTTGTAAGTACTGACACAGTTAACTGATGGCCTTTACATCCTGCTACTACTCTGACTTTTTACAACATGCTGTTCTACTAGCCACCATCTAGGTTACTCAGAGCTGTTCGTTGTCCATATCTGTGTCCCCCTGTCCCTCCATTGTCTTTGGCTTTGTCCAGCTTTGTTGCAATACCAAATAGTAACATATGGACAGGCTGTAGAAGTCCTACCAGAGGTGTACCACACATGAAAAATAGTAGGCGCAGCCATTCTCAAACCATGAACACCATCAACCATGGTAATGGATTTAGCCCACTAAGCCACAACAGCCACAAGACAGTGCAGTTTAATTCCTGACAGTATCAACCACAGACATACATAGCATATTGACCCTTGCATATTGTGGAAATGGAACATGTCACCAGGTTGATTGGGACAGCCTTGGGATTGTGTGGTCTGCTGCTATTACCTTGCAAATATGTTACTGCAGTTGTATGGGAACATGGGTGTGTTAGGGGTAGGGGACTTTAGCATTGACAGTCATGCATCTGTCCTGTGACCCTGCTGTTTGTCATTTCCCTTATAAAGTGCAGTGGGTTTTGCTACCTTGGGGCCTACTGCATATTATGAGGAAGCCAGTATTGGGCAGAGAGGTCTTATTGTCCCATATAGCTGTAAGTTGTCTGCAGGTATCCCAGTAGCCCACTCTATTACCGTGCATACATGCGGCAGGTCCATACATATACTACCATAGTCTAGTACTCCATACATTTGTTGTAAAGAAGAGTGACTTACCTTGTGTCTGCAGCAGTTGAGATAACAGTGCTTCAGGGCTGACTCTGTTGGATGCATGCAGTACACAGCCAATACATGACAAGGTGGTGTGGCTGGCATCCTTTTTACTATTTATGGGAGTTGGAGTGAGCTGTCAGTCCCAATGTCCCTAGGATGTCAGTGCATGTGCTATGCATTGCCTTTGCCAAGGCCAGGGCATACTGGGCATATCTACATCTGCCTACAGGGACAGGCTAAGGGGGTTCCTCCTCCGAGTCCTCCTGTGGCTTTGGGAACCTTAGCACTGGTGGGGGACTGTGTGTCCCTTGCCTGTAATGTTCCTGCCACAGCTGTTTCCACAAGATCATATTGTGTAGCATGGCACATACTGTGAATATGTGTGCACATGTGGTTGGGGAGTACTGCAGGGCTCCACCAGATATATCAAGGCAATGGAATTGTGACTTGAGCTGCCCAAACACATGCTCTATGATGTGCATGTGCCTCATTATGGTGTGCTTCAGTAGGTGTGTGTGAATTTCTGATGGGGGTAATCATCCACAGTTTCAGTGCATAGCCAGCATCCACCAGTAGATGGCCATATGGGATGTTCTCCCTGGCAAAACGTTTGGTCCAGCTGTGATGTGTGCCAGATGTGGGAGTTGTGATAACTGCCAGTGCTGCCAGCACACACATTCATGGTAATGCCCTGGTCATTGCACACAACCTGACAATTGATGGAGTGATACCACTTGTGGTTGATGTAGACTTTACCTTACTCACCCAGTGGTGCTTTGACGTGCATATGAGTGCAGTCTATGGCACCCAATACCTCAGGGTGGTGTGCTACACAGTGGAAGAGATGCATATTACTGGCCCTCTCCTCAGGGGTGCAGGGTAAATATATGTGCTCACTGGCATGTGTTTGCATGGCAGCCAGGAACTGGTGGAGTATCCTGTATGCAGATGCCTGTGAGACCCCCATCATGTCCCTAGTAGGTCTTTGAAAAGTACCTGTAGCTAGTATTATAAGGGCTACACATACCTTTGTTTCCACTGGGATGGGTTCCCCTCTGTTGGCTGTGGGTCTGAGTTGAGGGCAGCAAAGCTCGGTGAGTTCTTGTACTATGTCCCTGTCCACCCTGAAGCACTCTAATATCTCCAGCTCATGTAGTCCCTGTAAGGTTACCCTGGGCCTGAATAGTCTTCTTTTTCTCAGTCTAGGCCTATTGTCAGCATCAGCACCAGCACAAACCTCAGCCTCTAGCACATTAAGTTGTAGCAGAGCAGCAGTAGCCCCTGTCATTTTGTCATTTAAAATTCCCAAGTGTGTACTCCAATGGTGCAGAGTTTGTCAGAAAAATCAGATTGAAGGGTGTATTCACTTTATAGTGGTGTGCTGCAGATGCAGCCTGCGGGATTGGCTGACTATGATGCATTCCAACTGCCAGGTCTATCACTGATGGTTTTGAATAGCCCAGTGTCAGTGGAACAGGGCTTATCAGTCATTTATACTTGATTGGTTTTCCCAAGCTATTTCCTTTTATTTTATTTTTTTTAATTTCCTTCACTGCTAAGCACTGGGGTGCAGCATGCAAATCCATGGCACTAGTATAAACAGTGGTCAGCAGTCTGGACACAACCCCATGCACAAGCACACTCAACGTAGATTAAACTTGCTAAAACACATGCTGTGGGGCTTAAACACAGCTTAGCAGCACTGGACACACAGCCCTGCTTAGTTGTATTTAGCTGAGCACAAACAGGCACTACTGAGCTCCAATCCACTTAAACACAGCATGACACACACCCTTTTTATGTCAGCTACCTATTCTACTAACACCAACAGGGTTCTGGCTCTACACAGGTTTTATATGTGGACACAGTGGCCCATTTTTGCTATTCAGTAACCCCAGCACATTTGCATACAAATCCTGGCATATTTCCTGGATACGTCATTACTCCAGGGCCTGCCTCCTTAGCAACCACTGAATCCTGCCATTGTACACTCTGCATGCAGGGCACTATAATGTATTATTTTTGCAAATGTCTTATTTTCAGTTTTTCAACATTTTAATTTTTTTGGCGTAACACCATGTTTGTGCATTGCTGCATGCCATGCAAATGTAATATATGTATTAAAAAAATTAAATTGCCACTAATTCCAAGGACAACCACAAAGCATTCTATAGCTATGTCAAGAATCTTGATGGCAACACCCAGATCTGCCCTGAGTTACAGCACAATGGCACAAAAATTACAGAACCAACTGATATTGCCAACATCCTGGCAGATAGGTTCAGTGCTAACTTTATCCCCCCTGATCCCCTAAAGGGCCCATATCTATAAAGGAAGAATGCAGAGTCCCTGTAATCACAACTATGCAGGTAAAAGCTGCACACTCTAAAGCCAAAAATACAGCATCCATGGGACTGGACAATATCCCAGAATGAACTGTCTCCCCACTTAAGCACCATGTTCAATAATAGCCTCACAACAGGCTTTTTGCCCACTGAATAGCGTAAAGCAACAGTTATCCCACTCCACAAAGGGGGAGCCACCACTGATCCCGATCGACCTATTAGCCTGACGAGCCTGGTCTGCAAGGTCATGGAACGTATCATCATGGAACTCATAAACAAAGACATTGGTAACCTCCAAACTCTGGATCCCACCCAGTTTGGGTATGTGAAAGGCAGATCATGCCTCCTGAACCTGACCGACTTCTTTGAGGCAGTCACCAAAGCCGTAGATGAAAGTAAGGTGGTTCACACAGCCTATCTTGACCTCGTCAAGGCTTTCGACACCATCTCCCATTCTGGAATTATAGCTAAACTCACTAAACTAGGTAGAAATCCCTACATCACAAGATGGGTTGCCAACTGGCTCACTGACAGAACCCACACTATAAAAGTTGCAGACTCCAAATCTGACCTCAAAGCAGTGACAAGTGGATTACCACATGGTCCCATCCTGGGACCTCTCCTGTTTGGTATCTACTTCTCTGAACTACAGGCTAACACAGAAGGCCTCTGGCTAATGAAGTTCACAGATGACTGCAAACTAGGAGCCATAGTGAAGTCCCCAAATGATGTGGACATCCTACAGAAGGGCCTCGCTGAGACAGATGCCTGGTGTCAGAGCCATGGTCTCAAGCTCAATGCCAAAAACTGCAGTGTCATCCCCTTTGGTAAAAACTCTGTACCCATGAACTACCACATAGGCAGCAATCTACTTAACACTGAATGTGTAATAAGAGACCTTGTGACCCAGGTGGATAGTAGTCTCTCCTTTGATAGTTACATCACCACAGTAGTCAGGAAGTCCTTCTACATGGCACACCTCATCATAAAAGGGTTCTCATCCAGGAAAAAAGAGGTAATTGTTCCCCTCTACTCGACACTCATTAGCCCCATTATAGAGTACATCACCCTTTTGGAATGTACCTCACAAGACATCTGCAGCAGCTGGAGAGGCCACAGAAGTACCTGACAAAGAGGATTACAGGCCTCAAACAAATGCCCTGCACTGACTACCTCAAAAAACTCTAGCTTTACTCCATAGCATATCACCTACTCCGAGGTGATCTCTGCCTAACATATAAAGCTATGCCAAACCCAGAGCTGTTGGACATGCTACACCTAAAGAAATCCCAATCCCTCTGAGCTACACGCTTTAGGGACCTAAACCTTGTCACCACAATAAAGAGGACATGCTGGAGGGATAGATTTTTGTCCCAGAGACTTCTCTTACTCTGGAACAGGCTACCCATCTATGTCAAGCAAAGTTCTTCATTAGCACTCTTCAAGAAAAATCTTGATGAGTGGATGGGAAATAGGAAATACACCCCAGGGATCACTTCTGTGTCTCTGCTCAACAGTGGCACAGGAAAATAACTTTCTAGGGTGGTGTAAGCCAGGGAACCTTGTTGGTTAGGCTTACGTAGGCCCTTGGGCCAATAGCCTAGTCCCTACCTATGAACCTATGAACCTAAGAATATTTTATAATGATTTGTATTGCTTTTTGGACTCACTGGACATGGTTTTGCCCATTTCCATGCCTCCATTGCAATATCCAACCTTCTTCTTGGGCTTTTACAGCCCCTGTTTAATTTTTATATTTCTGTACATGGTTACTTTCCGTGTACATTTCTGACACCAACACACCTCCTACATGGGTACCATTCAGCTTACTGGATCACAAATAATCCTCATTTGCATGGATTTCACCTGCTTATGAGATGATTTGCATTCTATGGACATCTCTATGCCTGCACGCTCATGCATGCCCCTCTGCTCTGTTTACTGGATTGCTCGGCTGTCAATTTCCATGTTGGGGTCAAGCCACTATGTCTACACAGAAAATCACTCTATGTAGGGTTTTTTGAATTCCCCCATAGTCTTTACATCCAATTTAAAGATTCCAAAATTAATTGTTCCTGTTTCCTCAAGGTCAAGAGTTGAAAGGTTGTGAAGCACCTCCTCTTTCATGATGAAAACAAAGCCAGGCACAGCTGCAGTGAGTGAAAACAGTCTGGCGGCTTTTTTAAGCTATATTATCATTGTCAACCTGATTATCAAGGTGGGAAACAAGGCAACAACAACTTTTAAATTTAAAATATGGCTTGCAACCACACAACATGAGCCACAAATTAAGAAAGTCCATTGAAACAAAGTGAAAACAGCAAAGTAAACTATAATAACAATTAAACAACATTTAAACACTCTACAACCCATCAACTATAACAATAAAATACAAAATAAATTAATGGCATTAACTGACAACCAATAAAACAATGCAGGTTTCTAAAACCTAATATCTGTCAAATTAACCACTATACCTTAGGACTGCTATCTGAAGATAAAGGCAAAATTAACTAAGTAAAGCATCTCATGAAAATAAATTGTGATATGAGATAGTGCCATCTGTGCTAGGGAGAGTAGGGCAGTGCATGTGTAACATATGCCAGCATAGCTAGCTGGAGTTTTGTAAAGAATTTTATGTCATTTGACTATTACATTGAGGTGCACAGATGCTTGTGTTAAAAATGTATTTGGAAAGTTGCTTTTGTTAAATATGCATTAATAGTGGGTCCTGCTGGGCAAAAAAAGATATATATTATGTCAGAAAATACTATAACTGATTAAATGCATGTTTTCACAGAGAATTCTGGAAGAGAAGAGGTTAATCTCAGTCCAGCTAATTTTGAAAAATTGGTTGAAAATTAAATGGGTTGGTTTAGGCCATAAAGGTTTTATCTTCCAGTTCTGAGTGTAGCCAGCGACAAAAATGTCTGGGAAAACCATGGCTAGGAATCTTACTGGATTGTCCTTAGGGGGTGAAGTAATTGCTATCCTGGAAGGGTGGAAGTTTTTGAAATTGCTTTATAGATTTCAGATGCTGCAACAGATCTTTGCAAAACTCTGGGTGTGTATTGTATCAGAGTAAGGTGACCTGATATGATGTCATTCTGTAACTAGCACTGAAATTATTTTTTTAAGATATTACTGAGAGATAAAAAATGAATGAACACCAGTGGAAGCAATAAATCCAAACACAGGACCATGACTGAGTTAATAGTTAAGCGCTTTCACTCACTTTAATCAACATGAGCTTCTTCAGAACAAACAGTTTTCCAGTTCAAAATGCATTTATAAACTGTTGTCAATTAAATCACATGACATTCTTAAAGAAATCTAACCACTTATAAAAAAAAAAAAAAAAAAAAAAACAATTTAAACACAATAATCTAATATGATGTATTATAATAAATACAGTATTAAGTAATAAAATAAGACACATTATTGTACACTAAAATAATAGGTAGTCAAAGTAATGAACTACCTATTTCTAGCCATTGTTAAGAAACATTTAATGTTAATAGTGCCATTGAGGCCTGGAGTTTCGTCAGCAATCAAAACTATTTGCCACAAACTTTCTTTACATTCTAAGAAAGTCCTATAGTCACCTGTAAAATGATCAGAATTAACCCTTTCTAATACAAAGAAAGAAAATTTCTTGAAGAGTAAACATTCTGTTGCATGCACTGCCAAAGCATTAGTTCTATCCTTTTTCTAATGGCTAAAACATGCTCATATATTATTTTATATAAAGCTCTAATAGTTTTTCCAACATACAATTTGTCACATGTATCACAGGTAGCACAGCATACAACATTGGTGGTGTTACAGGTGTAATAATCCTTAGACCAGAACCTTCTCCCTATGTGTTTGAATTCTATACTGGACACATTACTCATAAATCTACATTGTTTACATTTTCCACAGGAAAAACTACCAGAAAGCCTAGATGTAGAATTCTCATCATCTTATTGTTTTCCAAAATATGCTTAATACTGGTAGTCTTCCTGTAAGAAAAATGTGGTCTTACACCCAAATTTTTTGTGAGTTCGGTATTTCCCATAATAATCTTCCAATGATCCAGTAAAATTCTCTTGATGTAGACCATCTCATTACATATTGGTATGGGAAAAGCAAAAGAAAAAACAAAAGGGTCTTTACACTGAAGACTTGGGGACACTTCTCTAAGGATGTCCCTAATGCTCAAAATGGGACAAGCAGAACTGTTTCTAAGTGCTAATACTTCCTGAATGATCTTCTTAAGCCAAACTAAATCGTAGCCTCTCTCTCTAAATAATTGTGTCAATTTGTCTACCTCATGTAGAAAAACAGAATGTTCAGTTGTCAACCTACTGAGGCGTATGAATTGACCTTTTACCACTCCACCCTTCATATGGACAGGATGTAAGCTTTCCTTGTGTAGATACTGGTTAACAAAGGTGGCCTTCCTAAATATTTGACACTTGAAATTCACTGACACAGTTTCAAAAGTTAAATGAAAATCTAAAATAATCTATAGACTCACCAAAACCTCCAACTGTGAATTTAAGAAAGGTGGTACTACAAGTCAGATGCTCCACAAAAGATAGAAAGCTACTGTAATCGCCCTTCCAGATCAAGTCATCTATGTAATGCCTATAGAACAAAATATTGTCTAAAAAAGGCAAAACATAAAGAAATCTTAACTCCCAGTGGACCATGACAATATTAGAAAAAGATGGAGCTACTCTGGACCCCATGGCAACACCTGATATCTGCTGAAAGAAACTACTACCAAATTTGAAAAAATTATTGGTGAGAACCAACTCCATAAGGGTACAAACAGTGTTAACTGTGTTGTTCCCAAGAGATGTATATTGTGTCAAATATTCTCTCAGGTATTCTAAACCTGCCTCCTGGTTTATACGTGTGTATAGAGAAGTGACATCTAAACTGGCAAAGAAAAACGCTTTAGAAACTTTAAGTTCACTTAATATTTCTAATAAATGCCAAGAATGATGCAGATAGAACTTTGATTTCTGAACCACTGGATTAAGTATATTATCTAACCAAATGGAAATAGGCTCAGTTTTAGAATGAGCTGCTGACACTATAGGTCAAAAAGGAGGGCTAACACGGTCCTTATGTACCTTGGGAATACCGAACAAAACTGCCATTTTAGGGTATTCAACCTGTAAGAACCTGTATGTTCCAAAATCTATGCTAATATCACAAAATAAATCAAATAGCATCATATCTACCCTTTGAAAACAGTTAAGAATAAATTCACTAGTAACTTCTTTGTAATATTTGTCATCATGAGGTAAGGTTAACATAGCAGATTCATATACTGTAGTCTTCATGACTATTAATGAGCCCCCCTTGTCAGCTTTCATAACTCTAACTTCTTTATTCTTACTCAAATCAAACAGGGCCTTTCTTTCTCCTTCTGGCAAGTTAGAAACATAAGGTCCTACACTCAAAGTTCTAAACTGTCTTTCACAAAGAGTGCCAAAAACTTGAATGGTTGAATTTAGAGTAAGATTGTAAGTGCTATTTTTCTTGCAAACTGTCACTTCACTCCTGACTTCAGGAAGATTATCAAAAATAAATTTCAGATTTAATTTCCTTAAATATAACCTGAAGTCAACTGTCAATCTAGGGATATTCACAGTATTCGAAGGTATAAAAGAAAAACCACATTTTAACACACAAACAGTATCTTGATTAAGTTCATCACCAGTAAGATTCAAAATTTCAATGCCAAAAGTCAGTTCTTTTTCCAACCTTTCACCTTTCCCTTGTACTTGTTCTCTGCCTGTTGTGACCATTTTGGAGTCTTTTTGTTGCCCATGGAGTCCACCAAAAAAGGATCACTCAGGTATGATTGGAACCATTGGATAGATTGGGTGTCTAGGGAAATGGATTTCAGTATTTGTATAAGTAGTTTGTGGTTTACCATGTCGAAGGCCTTGGAAAGGTTTAAAAAGATGGCTGAGGAAAGTGTATTATTGTTTCATTTGTAATTTATGATGTTGGTGAAGGAGAAAAGGGCAGTGGAGGTACTATGGTGTGGTCTAAACCCATGTTGAGAGTTTGTCAGGAGTTTGTTCATGATAAGATGGTTCAGGAGTTGTCTATGTACACATTTTTCCATAATTTTGGCTAGTGGAGACAGGATGGCTATGGGTCTGTAATTTGAGAGCTCAGTGGAGCTGCCTCCTTTATAGCGTGGGATAATACAATAAAGTGGGTAGTCAAACCCCAAAATTTATTTACAAAAGGAAGAATAACATGAAGAATATTTTAGAAAGACCCCTTAACCAGTACCATAAAATATTCCCAACCACCCGATGCTGTGGAAGATGTAACCAGTGTAGTTTTATTAATACTAACTACAACGGACATCTAAGAGAAAAAATTCAGAGACACACAAGGGGTGGAAAATTTAGTTGTATGTCAGAATAAATTATTTATTTTGTAGTATGTAGCGCCTGTGAGGCGTTTTACATTGGAAAAACTAATAATGCACTTAACAGGAGAATATATCAACATGTTTATAGCATTTCTAAAGGTGATAACAAAAGTGCACTAGCAAGGCATTCTATGACTTGCATTAATTTTTTTAAAATTCACATTTTTTGTGGTTGAACAACTTTCAGTACACGCATACCCAGGGGACTGAAAAAAACAAATTATATCATTTGGAAATGTTATGGCAGCTGAGAATGGATGCCACCACTCCCCCTGGGTTGAACAATAACATTTCCATTGCTAGTGAACTGAAAGATAGATCGAGAAAAATTTAACTTCAGTGTGTGTTATTTAGTTGAAATGGTTTTAATGATATTTAATAACTTGAAGGCTTTTTATTTTTTATTTTATGTGAAGTGCCTTTAATTTATCTGAAGCATTATTTATTTTTTGTATTGTCTTGGAAATTTGGTAAGAGGACTAATTAATTGAATTTGAGGGTGTGTCTATGATTATTGATGTAAGATTCAGTATTTAAATGTTTTTTACACTTAGTAGTGAAGGTTCTGATGATGTCTTTTATGCAACAAGACAAAAGCGCTTAACCTGGTTTTATGCATGTTTAATAAACGCTTGTTGGAATTTGTACCCTGACCAACTGCTGCTTCCAGTTTGTTCTACATGTATTACATTTAAGGTGGAAAGTTGATTGAGGTGTTTACTGTGAGAGACCATGTCAAAGGCTTTTGATAGATCTAGAAATACTGCAGATACAAGTTTATTAGAGTCATGAGCTTTATTGACCGTGTCTGTAAATGATAGTACTGCAGTAGAGCTGTTGTGTTATGTACCAGTAAAATTAAGCTGCAGGTAATAATTCTACCCTTGTTATCCTAATTACTAATTTCCTAGAAAATCTGAAAATAAACTCATTCTTGGTGATTCAGAAATGTTACATCCATTATCACAGTGAAGCCAAGACTGTTTACAATGCATGTGTGATGAGCCCTGAGGCTCAGTAACAATGCATGCAGCTAGGACAGTGTACTGTGACGTCAAACACACAGATGGTAACGCTAAGGTGCTGATCTACTGTTGTAACTCAAGGTAAAAGATATGCATAAAAACATCTTACAGAAGGAAGCAAGGTAAGGATGTCAGGGGTAGGAGGGCAATGGCATTAGAAGGGCAATAGAAACAGAAATGGACAGAAGACTGCAAAGGGAGCTTATGATAAAATCAGAAATGCAAAACATGAAGGAGAACCTGACATGAGGCATATACACAGATATCAATCTGAAGTACTTGAAATGAGAAAATATAAAACATAGACAGGATAGTTGGGAAACAGAAAAGACTCAGGATGTACCAACCTGCAACATTCCTAACATCATCTGAGTTTTATCAGTAGATCTGAAGTATAATGTAAAAGTCATGAAAAAACTATTCAACCCTGAGGGGTTCTGAATGATCAACTTTGCACAGTTATACTCTACACAGTATTCACTTAACAAGTTCAGCCATGGAAGCCGTCACTCTGAAGCTCTCATGGAAGTATATAGCAGGTGAACTTCCAACAGATAAAAATGAACAATCCACAAATGGCACCAAATGTCTCGTTTTTATCTGTTGGAAATTTATCGATTGGTGTTTTATATAGCAGGTGAAATTACACATTTGTAGGCTGAAAGCAGAAAAATTAGGCTGGAATGGATTTAAACCCATCACCCTTTTCCGTGAAATTTTACCAAACTTTGCACTTAAAAGGTGAGCTACTGAAAAAGCCACATTGAACATGTCATGAAAGTACATAGCAGGTGAATGCTACACATTTGCATAATGGTAGCAGAAAATTCAAGAAAATAAAAACATACCTGAGAGGATTTCAGTCATCCACTCTGTACACTAATACTCCCCAACTCATGTCATTAACAAACCTGAGTCAGGCAAGTAGTCAAACTTTAAATATATATTTTAACTTATTTCATATATTCATACTGCTTTGCACTGGCTCTGACATCATTTGCAAAATCAATGGCAGCTAAGGTCAGTTTACGTAAGGCATGACATAAAGTGGAGTTCATTGCTGCTATATAATGAGCAGTGTCATATCTTTTGGTTTGTTCATGGGCACTGGCAGTGATCTCCACAACCATGCATAGTACAACCACAAAAAGATTAAAAGATAAGTCATTTGGAAGCTTTTTTGGGCATGTGTGTGATGTGTTTATCTATTTTGACCAGCATAAAGGTGGAACATAACAATACAGGAAACAGATAAAAAGAGGAAGCAAGCAAAGGGTAAAACCTAAAGTGAGCAAATAAGGAATGAGCAGAATGGAGGTGGTAGGAGGAAAACTCTTTCTTGTAACACCTGCTCATTTTTTTAGGAAGAGAAAGGAAAGTTGGGGAAAGTACGAAGAAGGGAAGTAAGAAGGTTAGGTAAGGTAGCAGGTAAAGATAGACATGGCTGACAGGGTGTGAGGTAAGACAACGATGGAGGAAGAATACAATGGTGAATAAGATAAACAGAGGGAAGAC
>NC_056744.1:1251154781-1251319781 GCF_019279795.1 Protopterus annectens | reverse complement strand
ACTTACTTACCCTCTTAACAGAAACTGCATAGTATAAAACAAGCTAGGTGGGGGGGCTATGTTCCTCACACCCCCAGTGTGCACCCACAATTATATATTCTAACTCCAGGATCGCACTACAGTGGGTAAAAGGGCATATACACTGCTGGTACTATTTTTGGTGAAATGAAATTTGGCGATTTGTGCTTTCAGTGATATGCTCTTGCTGAAATAACATTCGGCGAAATGTGCTTTTGGCTAAATGAACTACATATATATATATATATATATATATATATATATATATATATATATATATATATATATATATATATAAAGAGCTAATTCTAGCAAATCCATTCTTTTGCACGTTTGCTTTTAACTGGTCTTTACCTGGATTCCTATAAGAGATTTCAGTTTGTCAGTACTTTTAAATATGTTAGCTAAGAGTGTCTTAAGTTATGCATTGCAAGTGTAATGAATCCTGCTGGATTGTTAAGGTAAATGGAAGACACAACCCTGAGCTCATATTCAGGGCACTGTTCAACACCATTTTAGACTTTTGTGCCTTGAACATGTCATTATCCAAAACCTTTTTGTTATACTAATGGTCATGTGTTCTTGTTCAGTTCTACTTCTGTACTTGTTTTGTGGATAATATGTGCCAGTACACATATATGCCTGATATTTACTTAAAGATTGTGTATACAAATATGTATCTGTCAGGCACAAATATAACATAACATGTAGCCTAGTAGGATAGTAGTTACATACATTTTGTAAGGTCCATGCATGAACAAGGCTGTTAGTCCCTCTGTTTTTCATAACAACAGAGCTATGCCTAAACAATAGGGCTCTGGTGAGCAATCCAAATCTACCCACAAGCCAAAATTCACAGATGCTGAGAATAAGGTGTACTTTAGGCCTTCATTTTCCACAGCCAACAGCACTTTTGGTATCCATGCTGCCAACCAGCCCTAGCATGGCCGTGCCTGGACTGAAATTTTCAGCAATGCATTTCAGTGGGTGGTCAAGACTGTGGCTATGAAATGTTCCATCTCAAGGCCATGGATATGATCCATGCTGCTACTGACACAGCAGAAGCTGTAGCATGGCAATATAGGGCAACAAGATTTGGGCTAACTGAACCACCTCATATGGAGACAGAGGTGTTCATGGCCTCTCTTAAAGAGGCAGTACCACCTCCACAGAGTCCAACAGTTTGGTGCTGGATGTTGCTGCAGAGCTGTGCAGGCCACAGAGAATTTCAGATACACATACACTGAGTATGTAGTCCTAGTCCATTGTAGCAATTGTTACAGCTTTTGGCTCCCTATTGAAATGTTGCACTTGAAATGCTAAGTGCTGACAAGCCAAAAAAAAACAAAAATGATAAAACATGTAGGAGAAGGAAGAACATAATTCCTCTCCCTTAAACTTCTTTTTTGCAGGGGAGGAAGCTCCCCACACCCCCTG
Source organism: Protopterus annectens (assembly GCF_019279795.1). NCBI lineage: Eukaryota > Metazoa > Chordata > Ceratodontiformes > Protopteridae > Protopterus > Protopterus annectens. The sequence goes on along the minus strand of NC_056744.1, from coordinate 1,251,318,326 downwards.
AGCTTACATATATCAAATATGAGATCACCATGCATTGGAAAAAAGGAAATATTCCAACAAATTGCAATCTTAGACTTGGTATATGTATGTTCATTTTTTCCACCATTCAGTCTCCATGTTTCAGGACTCTAGTGGGTTCCAACATTTCAAATGGTAACCACATCTCCTCCTTACCCTTTAGTGATGCTAAACATCATTAAATCTGTTTCACTTATGACATACTGGTACAGTGGGGATCAAAAAGGTCCAACCTTCTGCACAAGGTGTGGCCAGAAGCATTAGTTTTTATCATGTTTATAGTAGTTGTGTCATACCTACACTGGATATTTTTGCTTTGTTGTACTCACAGATGATTCTTTATCTGACACCAGTAATGTGGAATGACCCCTATCTGATTATGGAGGATCTATAGCCTCTGATAATGATACCAATGGTTAGTAGACACAGTCAGCTGTGGCATAAGGAATCTGCCATTGCATACCCTGCACAGACTACGGATACAGTCCTTATGCCCGTGGATATCTAGGATGCACAAAGATCTGAGGGAGGGCAGGTTGATGGGGACATTATAGATAAGGGAAATGTGCTGGTCCCCAGTAGACAGATGTCTAAATCTGACCTAGCACTCATGGGCAGGGAGGTACTCACAGAACCATATGCAAACAACTAGTCTGCACCAATACTTGAATAGTGTTGTTAGCATTTCCCAGCCATATACATTGTTTAGTGACACTGCCAACCCATCGTCTATACTTCTAGTATAAACCTTATGACTCCACATATATAATTATCTATGAACCTACTTTATACCTGACCTCTTATCTACAATATTAACATTTTTTGCCCTACCTAGTTCCTACACTCACCTTCATTTCTTTGAATTTCTAAGCGCTAATCACATGATCTATTAACTATTTGACAAACCCACCAGTACAAATCTTCCACATGCTCAGTGTTCAACATCTGTTAATGCATAAGTATATTTTATACTGTAACAATTGCATTTATTTCATATGAGTGTAATGCAATTAACAAATGTGTAACTTTTAATGTGTATTACTTAATACTTGTTCATATATATTACTGAACATCTGTTTAAAAATGTTTGTGATATGTTGGAGCTTTTCTTCCATTTGCATCTGCTGAAAAGTTTTTTTGTCTAAACCCTTTCAGACAAACTCGGTAATCAGAAAGTTGTCAATGATCCATACCAGAGATGCAGTTGCCACCCTCCCCCTGAGGTTGGTGTGTCATTGGCTGCAACCCAAAGTATGTGCAGGAACATTGTATGTGCAAGGCCATTGTGGAGGCACAAGCTAGTGCCACCACAGCCAAGGCAGAGATAGAGTAGGTAATCCAAGGAGTGCATGTTAACCAACTGGAGTGCATGTCCACTATGTGTGACTCCTTGGACAGAATGAATCACACACTAGCACATGCATTGTCTTCCTTGGATCATCTGGCAGGGGAAATGGTTCACCCTCACAGATGTTCATCTGCTACATCCACAGTCATTTGCCAACATGCCCATGGATGTACAAGATCCCACTACTGCACCGTTAGCACTTACACAGCAGTTTCTACTATGCAGGTGTCTACTCCCACAAGGAGACATTCCCATGGACGTGGCCACTATCATGCTGACACATTTCCTGGCAGATGATGATCAAGTTCAGATAGGACAACACATCTAAGCAGGGTCATGATATAGCCAGTGCAACTCCTGGCAGAGCCAGGTCTCATGGGCAGGGGCATGCATGGGAAGCTAAACCCGCTGTCATGCATTCCCTGAACTGCAGTGCTGCATCAACTGATGAGGCTATATCCCTACAGACCCACACATATACACAAACACACACACTACCACAGCTCACAGCACATCACACAAATCAACTGACCCTGGCTCTTCTCGACATTAAACCATCCAGTACCAGTTCTGACACTTCCCATAATAACAGTTTTCTTTTCATACATATCAGCACTTACACAGACACTTCCATGTGAAAGACATGGACACCTGTACTCTCTCTTATCCACCTGTGCTCTGCCTTTGTGCATTGTAACTTTGGTTGCCTATGTCTTATGCCCAGCATAACCAGCCTATGCACAGGTAAGCAAAGTCTGGCATTTTTGCATGCTTTACTTTTACTAAAGTGTATCTGTTTAACTGTTGTATAGTTAATGTGGTAAAGCTATGTGCACTGTGCTGCCTCTTTGCTAGTAACACAGCATACTGTGCTCACCTCCATCTGGCATGGTTATCCCCTGCTGCTGGCTCCTCATCTGACTCATCATCTCTCTGTTTCTACTATCCCTGGTTCTGTGAACTGAAGGCTCTACAAGAGTCCACCCTGCTCTAACTGCTTCCTAAGTATATTATTATATAAAACTGTACACAAAGTCAGTATTTTGGCACATGTGTCAGGGTAAAACTGCCTAGCACCAGTAGATGAACCTAGTATTGAGAGTACTGTTTTATACCTCATAGTGCTGTTAGTTATAAGCCTTGACTATCCCTGTTATACATCTTTAGTATAATGTACATCATTTCCATCTTTTAATTCTTTTTTTCTTTCAGCTGCTCCCGTTATGGGTCGCCAGGGCATCATTTCCATCTTTTAATTCATTGTTTTAAACTCAAGCACCAGTGCAGACAGTGGGCAGAATTCATAAAGTATGATAATCAGCATAGTATTAGCCTGTGCTGAGCTGCCTTGTGTATGAAATGGTTTGATCTACTACATTATTAGCACTGTGGCTGACTCAGGTTCAGCATACCATGGTCCCTAGCAACCTCATGTTAAAGTAGCATGACATTGATGCACAACCAGCAAAAAAGCTCATATAAGCAAATAACCAGGTAAGGAATTCTATTTTGTAGGTATGATACCAAAGATTTTAGTGTATCACAGCAAATAAAGTGGCTTGGTCATATTATTCTGTCTGGCTGTTTGTTATTTTCAGTACAGTAACAGTAATAACATTCTGAAGTATAAATTTCATTGCATCCAACCAAACAGCAACAGGATGTTTTTCCAACACTTTGTACACAGAGGTCTCAGTGCACTCTGTGAATCTTGACATGCAGAGCTGACCCAAGTGTGCAGCTTAGTATTGCAAACATTGGCTTGGTATTTTTTGTAAATCAGATGTTGAACTTGTTGGTAGTAATTGTTAGTAGCATGTGCTGACTTATAATCTGTTTACACAGTGCACACCAGTTTTGTGGATGTATATCAACCACCTTTATGCTCACTTCAACAAACATATCCCTTCATAGTTAAATGCAGCTTTTACTGAATACCACCCAGACATCTACAATCTCGTAGACATGCTAATAGGATCTCCCTTTTTTTATCCAGACCCTACAGAAATGGTATAGGTAAAGGTAACTTACTGTCTCAGCTAGGATATTGTCTCCCTCTAAATGCTGCAGCCTCTAATAGAAATTTATCAGCCAGTAAGTCCATCTCAAACACCGTACACAGGGTCATAACTCTCTACCCACTATAAAACCATTGAAAAAAAGCTAACTTCTTACCCGTGAAACAAACTTGTTTACTTCCTACTCTCCTCTCCATTATTTCAACTTATCAAGACTGACACCTTCCCCCACTACCCTCCAGACTACTCAGAGATGCACCAACATACAACCTTAGGCATCTTAACCACTCACATCCTCTCTTCCAAACACCCAGACTAGGTTTCACTACACACACCATGCTTTTTCAGTCCTTGGTTCCAAACTGTGGGGATATCTCCCTTCCTTTCTTAAAGATTACTCCTCTTGCACCATTTTCCAATCAGAAATAAAAGTATATTTCAAGCCTCTTGGAAAATGCAACTGCTAGCTCTCTGGAATATAACTTAACCTCTTTGTACTCTTTTTCCCATTCCATACCTTGCTCTGACTACTTTTGATTGTGGTTTATTTCAGCATGCCAAATCTGATTTCCACTTTGTGAATAATACATGTATGCATTCTGTTTTATCAGTCATTCTGTATATTATATTAATATTGTATATTAATGTCATTTAATTACTGCCTTTATACACTCAAGCCAACTATGATATTACTGTGTGTATAATATATGTATATACCATATGTTGCAATGCACTCTGTATATAATATCTATTGCGTTTACCCCAGGCTGAGACTTTATTAGATCCAGTGGGATCAGTGCCCTACCCTGGTTAACAAATTCAAAATAAAATAAATTTCACTAATTCCATTTCAGTGTGAAGGAACAGTTTAATGTTGCGGTGGTTACAAATGGCCTAATTCAGAAGGCCTGCACACTTTTGCTGTGTGATTGTGACCTGCTTAGCATGACAACCATTTATTCTGTTATTGTTCACAATTTCTTCCTTGATGTTACTTCCCTTGAGATACTCCTACTATCTCAGTTAGGTAAGTGTTTCAACACACTAACAGCAAAGGTACTGCCACAGATAATCAGTGAGTAGTCATTGTTCACTAGTAAAATAACAAAAAACAGGACCAACACTGAGGTAAACCACTACTGAAGAAGTAGGAAATCCAAAATCAAGAAGAAAAACTACCAGCCCCTGATAACACTGAACAGATATATAGTAGTTGATTCAAAAAGCAGTAAAACCACAAAGCTTTCAGGCTAATAGCCTTCATCTGTGTGTGAGTAACAGATGTTACAACCATAATTCTTGAATTCAGAAAGAATGACAAAGTTATAAAGACAAAGACAACACTTCAGATACCTAAAAAAGGTAGAATTTACTTATTTTTGTATCACCTAATAAAAGAGGAATTTAATTAATTAATTTATTTAATTTCTTGGGCCACAGACTAGGGGTGTGTGGAAGTATGAAAGCCACTCTAAATCACCCACTAAGTGCATCAGCACATTCATTAAACAAACACACACACACACACACACACACACACACACACACACACACACACACACACACACATACACACATGCAGTCCCTCCCTTATACTCATCCACACACACCATAACATTACTTAACTGCTACACTACCTTGGCTGTGTGCATTACTGCAACCAGCCAGGAGTGACCATGCTAATTTACCCAGATGAGTGATTCTTTGAATTACCGCGGTGGTGGTGCTGCAGTAGCGTTGTCGCCTCACAGTAAGATGTTATCCTGTTCGATTCTCAGCTAGAGCGTCTTCTACGTGGAGGCATGCATGAATAGGCGTACCTTCATTGAAGGTTATGCGTCAGGGCTGGTAACTCGGCACGTAAAAATCAACTACCAATCATTAGCGGACCAGAGTTCCGCTGTGGCGACCTCTAATTGGGAAAAGCCAAAAGACACAACAACAAGTGATTCTTTGAATTGCTCAGCTGCATAAATGCCTTACTCCAGGCAGTTCTGGAATAGAGCATATTGCTATTTAGTATATGTTTCTCCTCTGGAATGCCTCATTATCATTTAGCATGGCTATGAAGAGAGCCCACACAGTGCAGCATGTCTTCTCGCTAAAGCACTAAGGTAGGGCTGTCCCGGAATTCCAAAAATTTGCAGTGAGGTGTTGTACCTTTACTGAATTTGTCTCGATGATGTAACTATGTATGTTTTGAGTATAGTGATATGCATCATTATCTATATACATTTATTTATTATTTATATTTGTAAACCAGGAATAATATGACTGAGCACCAAACTGTCCCTTTTTAGCAGAGGTGAGGGGTTAAGCGTCAGAGAATTATAAATAGTACATTCAAAACACTTCAGAAATTATAAACATTATATCTGTTTTGTATTCCACTAGTATTACTTAAATGTTAGAAGACAACCATGTAATATTTCTCTTATGCATAGCACAAAATTAGATATTGTAAAATGAAATTCCAGAAGATGGCATACATACATTTTACATTATAACACTGGAGTTGAGATTACAGAGGATGAAAGCAACTGGATTGAAACTGTGAAGGTATGAGTAAAGTGATATCTAGGTATATCGATAAATAAGGGTAATAATTTGAAATGTTGGGACTTGCATAAGCAAGTCCAGAAGTACAGAGACTGAATGGTCAAAAAACAGACTTGTATATACCAAGTCCAAGATGGCCATTTCTTGGAATATTGCCATTCCTCTGAGGTATGGTGAATTTGGAGGTGGTATATATATATATATATATATATATATATATATATATATATATATATATATATATATATAAGTTTGGAGGTTATTGCAGAGGTAGACAGGAATATAAAGGAGAAGGTCAATGTCCAGATTTACTCTTCTCCTGCAGTTCAGGTCTTTTTTTTATTTTTTTTTTTTTCCTGTCTGTTGCCACTTGGAGTTATGAGTCCTGACATTTCAATAAGAAGTCACTAACAAATGCTAGTTGCTAAGATGTAGAATAAAAGAGAAAATGGTAAAACAGATTTTCTAAAGGTTGTCTGAAAAATTATGTACAGTCAGGTACATAGTAAATAGTTGGTGTCAATGTGTAGGAAAAGATTTTACAAGAGAAAAAGAGATTTCAGTTATTGACTGCAACAATCTATGACTATTATTTGGTGGAGATCATTGTTTTGAACATGGGCACTGCCAATACTTTTGGGAGAGTTCTTTAGTTTTGCTTCATTGGGGTTTGTGTTTAGTTCTAACTGGATATCTGGTAGGATACAGCTCCACTGACGTTTACCGAGTAAACTGAATCATCATAATGATTATTTGATTTTTGCGGTAATAACAGAATTTATTTGCGTTATCTTTAACATCTGTCTGTATGAATAATACTTTTCCGTGAGTTTTGTGATTGTGGAGCGTTGGTTAATATAGAATGTTGTATACTATTTTAAGTTGATGGTAGATGAGGGTGATTTGCAATTCTAGCAAACTGGATTTTTGTACTGCTACATAGTGATGAGGTTTGTGGCAAACCTAGCTATTTTATTATGGTTTTGTTTTTTTTTTTTTGAAGTTGTATTTTCAGAAGGTTGGTTAATATTGCTGAAACATATGGCAAACTTGGAAGCAACAACATTCTAGTTACTGATAGCATAACTTTATCAGTTAAGAGTAATAATGATTTATATAGCATACCAAGTTGTCTATTAGTTTTTGAAAATGGCACAGATGATATGAAGGCCAGGCTTGAAGTTACAGTCAAGATTACTCCAGTAGCCTAGTTTGTGGTACTTGTTCAATTTATATGTATTCCATAGATTTAATATGTATATACTGTATACTAGATTGTCAATCTGAAATAGGGATAAACAGGGGTAGTTTATTCTTTGGATTTATAAGTAACTTGTGCTCTAGCTTCCATTTTTGAATGTTATTTAGTGATTGTTCCGTGATTATTTGAAACTGGTGCAGGTTATTTGATGAGCATATTAGCATGGAATCATCAGCACATTGTACTGTTGAGGCATTTGTTATTATTTCATGCATATAATTGATTAATATATTAAACAGCAATCAGCCAAGTACAAATTTTTGAATGATGTCCACAGAAATTGCTTTACAGGAGGAAAATGTATTTTGTCAGTAGAAAACACTAAGTCCTTTTGCTAAAATAATTAAAGAGAATCAGGTAATTTCATATTTGTTTAGGGTCAGGGTAGCTAGTCTGGCTGGTAATAATTAATTTGTGATAGTATCAAATGCATTTGAAAGGTCCAGGAAAAGGTAGGCTTTTATGTTAATTAGCTATATGCAGAAAGAAGTGCAGTGCAGTCTCAGTACCTTCTCCTGGCAGAAAACCATGTTGAGTTGGAGGAACTGTACTATCTTAATGGATGACCAGTGATTTGTTTGGTGCACAATTTTCAAAACCTTTTGGGAAGCTATAATATGCCAGTGGATGTCTAACTGGAATTATAAATGATGCTTTATAACTTTCTCACCATTCCCAATCCTTTTGCATACTTCCTGTTGCTCTCTTTCCAGATCTATATCACTTTTCCATATAACAATTGTTGGAAATCCTGACTCATTCAATCTCACTGGCATGTTAGATGTTTACCCTCAACTTATATAACACTGTTTGCCTTCAGCTCATCTTTTGCCCACTCTATTAATCCCTTTTATTTAAACAGTGGGTAGGGAATTAGTAGGGTTAGGTTTTGATAATGTACATTCTACTGCAGCTAGGGTAAAGGGGGAGGGGTGTTTCTAGTTCCTTATTTATCAATGTTTATTAACTGCAGTAATATACTGATACCAAAAGGACACATGCCAGCCACAATCCAGATTTCACAAATACTGCAGATACCAATAATAATCTTTATTTAACTATTTATTTATTCATTCATTTATTTATTCTCATTTGATAACCAGGTAAGTAAACTGGCAAATTTATCCTTTTCAGACACAATCCTACAAGTGATACAAAACACAAAACAAACAATACAATGCATGAAGACAGAGTGCACAGTAAAAATAAGAATATGCAGTTAAACACGTAGTACAAAAGTGCATAATTAGTTATTTCAGTAAAACACTGGTAAATGCATTTACATATGTACAGTTACATATGCTGCATATAGTAAAACACACAGATAAGATAAGGTATCCAAGAAGCAAAGTATACACAAATGTGGAATCTATGGAGCTAATGGCTATTTAATTTAGCAACATTACCCACTGTCTTGAAAGTACTTGAGAATAAATTCAGAGTGTAGGTAAAGGATTCAATGGAATCTTGATTTTTGATATCTGCTGACAAGTGTTTTTAAGTTGCTAATTCTAATTTTGAAAAGGCTCTATTACCCAGTGTGGTTTTAAAAAGTGGGTGTGCAGTGGGTGAGCAGTTATCCTGTGAGGTTCTCAGCTCATATACACTCTCTTGAATTGGAAGTTTTCTTTATATGGGGTCAGTACACTTGTCTTATATCTTTATGATTAAAGAGCTTGTAGAACGATAGTTTATTATTCCCTGTTATTGACTATCTGGAGATATCCATGTGTAAATCTGTCTCTTTCACTGCTTAATTATCATGGTAGTATGTCTGTGTTTATTTCATACTGCAAGACCCACATTACACATGGTTCCAGTTAGATTTTGACTGCCAACTTTAACATCTCTATTCACCTATGATGAAGTTAATATCTTGTTGATGTTATTTCTAGAACGTGCCACATATCATCATAACCTGACATCCTCCTCTTTGCATTTGTATTGGGAGAATAAGCTCGTGTCACTCTATTGTGAAATTGCTTGCCTTGGAGTCTCATCGAGATCATGCTATTATTTTTGTTCTCTAACCATTTGAGACCCTTTTATTAACCATGAGGGCAATCGCTCTCAGCTGTCCAGATTTTCACAGAATGTCCAGATTTTTGCCTTATATTTTTGGTCTGTTCCTCATAACATTTGTGTTTTTTTGGCATATAACTAAATAATGACATATATTTGAGTTTCAGACTTCATATCTTTCAGAAAATGCATACTAACACTAAACCTTTTATTCTAGCAACTTTCTAAGTTTATGAGAGCAATAGTTAAAATGTGTGCCTATTTTTGGACCTTTGTACCCCCATTATGTTTGGCTTTGTCCAGATTTCTTGTGATAAGAGGTTTAGAGGTATGAGGGCAACTTCATTTTGTCTGCAGAATTCTTGTCCGTGGTTTAAGATATGATGATCTGATGTAAAATTATTCATTCCAGTTCATTTAATTTACTAATTTCCCAAGATGTTACTCTGTATTCTTGTCATCTCATCCTTAACCTTATGAAGTTTATCTTTGTTTAAGGTTTTATTTTCCAAGGTCCAGTGGTCTACAGTTTCCTTTCATCGCTGAGCACCTCAGCAAATGAATGTCCTTTCAGCTTTAATCCGTCTTTGTCATAACCTCATGCACTACAGATATTGTTCTTCTCCAGTAGTGTGCCAAATACCTTCAGACCTGAGAGTCTCATCTTCCAGTATCAGTTTGACGTCTCCCTGGTTGCTTTTACTCATAGGTATTTTTTAGCAAAAATTCTGAAGTGAATTGCATTATCTTCAACAGTGAACCATATATGATTTGAACTCTCTGCCAGGACCTCCCCATCTACATAGTAAAGCTCATATCTCCACTGAGGCGCACAGGTACTGCACCACAGCAAGGTAAAGGTAATGCTAAATTCCTTGGTATAGTTTTTACATTATTTAGCAAAGAATATATCTGTGGTGGCCACGGTGGTACATTAGTTAGCATTGCCACCTCACAGCAAGAGGTTCTCTGGTTCGATCTTTGGCTGGGTTGCCTTCTGTTTGGAGTCCGCATGTCCTCCCTGTAGTCATGTGTGTTTCCTCTAGGTGCTCCGGCTTCCTCCCACATCCCAAATACATGCTATAGGTGGATTGGACACTCTAAATTGGCCCTAGGCATGAGTGTGTGCCTTCTGTGGAAGGTAGTACACCAGGCTGGCAACTCAACACCATAAAACTTCACTGCCAGTCATGAACAGGTGATCCACTTTGGTGACCCCTAACCGGAAAAAGCCAGAAGAAGAAGCAAAGAACATATTTGATAAGAAATGTAGTGACATTTTGGTTTGAGATAAGTTGATAAAACATAGGATAGGAGTATAATATGCAGATGCAAAGTGGTCTGAGGCTGGCAATTTGTAGTTTTTGTGTATATTATGTGTTACATCCTTTAGTATGTTGGCATTAGTGTTAATGAAAGTCATTGAGTAAAGTATGATGCTGACACTAAAACTATGTAAAGTATAATGAATGTTATTTCAAGTGTGCTGCCTTATGTTTTTTGGAGTGTGATATGAACAGAAGCATTCCTCTAAATTAAACTGGGCCTGGGATTCAGCAAACTTCCATGCAGGAATAGCTTATTCCTGCACGGAAGGGACAGTTCCCATGCAGCATGGCAGTGTGCCATGCATATGTTTGAAGGCGCACTGCAGCGCTCTAAAATGGAGACAGTTCTGTGTATGAGTGTCGGGGGTGTGTCCGAGAGCAGTGTTCTCGCAATACACATGCCCCCTGCACTAGAGAATAGCCATTTGACAATTCAAAATGAATGAAAGTCTCCACGGGCACTTTAGTGTCTGTGGAGAAAATAACAGACAGCCTACCTCAGAAAAACACACCTATATGGCAGAATGTACACATTCTGCCATATATGTGTGCACCATACACCAGAAAAAGATTGCAGTCCATTAAAATGGTACTGTGACATACACTGCATACCCCTTGCAAAATACATGCTAATGCAAAGCCTCTCAATCTATCAATGTTCTAAGTGTCTATAATAGCAATATTTAAAATATATTCTTTAATTTTTTTTCCTGTGTGCAATAACGTTTAAGCATAGTTGAGCGGGTGTGCCCATCATGCAGCTACGCATAGCAGAGTTTAAACATCAAAAGACGCTAAACAGAAATATACACAGTACTAACAGTGAAACTGGAATAATGTAGTGGTTAGAGCATTCACCTAGCATGCAGTTAGTCACAGTTCAAGACCCACAGCAGTCCATGCATTTTCATATGTGAAACACAACTAAAATGCATTGTTCATAAATAAGTAGTGAATATTATTATGTATATGCTAACCAGGGTAGTGTAGCAGCCCCAAATTTGAGGTGTCATTGAAATTTAAAGTTTAAGCAAGATTTATCATATCTAAGTGGATATGCACACTGGTAAGCAGGGCTTAGCATCAACCCCTTTAAGCAATTCTTATCTTAGCTAAGCAGGTTTGCCCGGTGCTTAGCTTAGCTCAGCAGTTTCAAAACTGTCCAGTCATGGTAAAGGGTGGGAAATCAGCCCTATTTAAACAATGCAGGTGGGAATACAGCTCCTAACCAGTTGTAGCTCCCCACTGTAGGCACTATGGTTGGTGTAGGTGAAGGTGTGTGCTTTCGGGCACAGCGCTGGGGCATTCAGGAGTCCAGGGTCATGGTCAGACTCCTCATTAAAGACCATGAAGGGCGACTGCTGCAGGACCAGTACCAGGGCTCCCAATACAAAAGTGGAGGGCTGGGACTAACTTGCCTGAGATCTCAACACTGCCAGTGGCATCCCTCGGACTGGTGAGCAAGTCCGGCACCACTTTGCTGACTTGAAGCGGAGGAAGAGGGACCTTTTGGACCAGCGGGTCCAAAATGCCCGGGCAGGGAATGTTCCAGCCATGTGTAAGTATTAGTCAAAATAAGTGTTCTCCAAAGTCCAGTCTGTGTATGTGATGGATAGGTATGCATAAATGTTTTTTCTTATCTCCTGTACAACTACAGATGAGAGGGCTATGAACTTGGAAGCCCACTGCAGCAGGCTGCTAAGGCTGCATTGCAAGGCTGGTGAGTAGCAATCTAGCTGGTATTATGTAGGGCAAAAAATAAAAAGTAGTAGAATGTCACCTTGCAGTATTTAAAAATATGTATGTTTTTTAATGACTGAAGAAACCAGTAGGAGAGTAATAGTGACATACAGGTTATATATCAACAAAAGTGTAATTACCTGTCAATAAAAGTGAAAACCCCAGACTGGTTGTGTTTACTCTGGTATTGTATGACTTGAAAGTTTCATGCACCAAGATCTGATATCAGAATAGTAATGTTGTGTTAACCATTGTTTGTCACACTGTGCTATGTCAAACGGTACGTATAGGAATGGATATAAAAGAATGTTGTAATCACAAGGTCAGACTGTACAATCAAGAAAGGATTAAAAAGAAAAACATTCAAGGAAGTGACAGCAGTTTCTCAATAGCTCATTCTGATGAAACACTAACTTGTATTTTTAGCAGGAACAGCCACTGTATGAATCCTGGGAGTGGTATTAAGCTGTATGCATAATTGCAAGTAGGATTTTGTGAATATGTGTAGAAACAGTCAGGAAGTGTCAGCATAAATTCCATCCACAGATCTTCCAGGTGAAAGAAGGTATAAAGTAGCTACAAGAAGCCTGTTGTAATACTGTGTCCAACACGCACAGTCCCAACCCCAAGGCTGCAAATGACAGCAAGATAAGTGCAGAAACCAAGTGGTCTCCCTCAAGAAATATTCAAAAGTGCCATGCCGTCACAAATACTGGTCCCTGCTACCAACAACCAGAGTGACCGATAGAAATCATGGCAGAGTATGTCAGTAGAGCACACACACACACACACACACACACATACACACACACACACACACACACACACACACACACACACACACACACACACACACACACACACACACACACACACACATACACAGTATGAGTGCACATATGTAACCCTGACTATGTGAATATGGGTGGAAACAATCATGTAGTATTAACAAACATTCCCTCCACAGGTCTTCCAGGTAAGACAAAGTATAAAGTAGGTATAAGAAGGCTGTAATTATACTGTGTACAAACATTCCACTGCCCAACTCAAGACCATAGTTGTAATAAGACCTGTAGAGTAATGAATAGAGCAATGATCATTAAAGCTGTGACCACTGCAAGAATCTACATTTGTTAACTGACATCTCTCTCTCCCCCACCTTATCTTCACAAATAATTTAAACACATAAATGAATGGATATGTCTTCCAGCAAACCTACTGTTGGGACATGTGTCTTGTTGTTCTACCAATGTTGAAATGTTTTCCAATTAATGTTCCCTGTTCAAATACTATCATTGTGGCCTGTTACTATTAATGCAGATGGTGTAATGCCCACTGTGGTTCCATATATGCATGTGTTCTGTTTGCTATGCAAATGTTCCAAATCTGTTGTTTTGGGTTAATGGGAATACTCATCCATGCTGTTATAACTAATCCTGGAATGTGTTTACCATTACTAACCAACATATCTTCTAAAACTGCAACGCCATAGCATATCTGGGAAGGCCAATCCCAATGGATCCGCCTCTCCCACCTCATCTGGCTGTGGCACCGGGCCCCTGCATGCCTGGGGCCCACTCTGGGACCTCCTCCTCTGCTGGTCCTGCACCACCTTTGGGTGGAACCACCTCAGGGGATGAGGCTCACCCACCTCGGCGCTGGCGTAGTCAGGATCCTATCACCTAAAAGCAGGTCTGGGGTCTGGTGAGTAGTGAGCTCCACAAGGAACTGGGAGGTCTGCTATGCCAGCTTGAGGGCCGCATGGCACAATTAGAAGGTCAGCCTGCCCCTCCTACTCAGCCCCCAGTACAGCCACCTTTGGGGCTGTGAAGGTGCAGTAGTGACTGCCCATGGGTGGGGTCCTCAGTCCCACTGTATACATTCGGGGCTCATGGGCTTCCGATTACCAAACACCCCTCCCCGTCCAAGGTGTTTACCCCCACATGTGTCATATGCCACCCCTGTATGCTGTCTTGTAAGTATTGTCTGCCTTCGTACCCAACCTACCTCCCCAAATATACCTACTATCCTTCCCCAACATCACACTCTCACCGTAAAAAAAAAAAAGGGGGCAATCTGTTCCCAAAAAAAAAATGCATACATCCACCCCCTCCATACAGAGCCCAAATAACATGTACACATGACATGTGTACACAATCATGACAGTCTGGTAACAATGACCAGACATACACAGGCCTCTCACATGTACAGTTCACCTCAGAATGCACAGGCTCAGGACTCATATCTAAGACGTCTTCCCTGACATGTATATGGGTGTACTACATCACTTGGATGGTAGCAGGAATGAAGTCAAGAAATAATGATAATAAATATGTCTGCACCTGACTGACATCTGGACAAAGCCTGACATCATTTTGGGACAGAGGCACAAACATAGGGCTAGATTGGACATACTGCTGTCATACAATGAGACAGTTGTAGAAGTCACTGAGTTTGTTGTAACATCCTTTATGAGGAATATGACGCTGGTGATGCCAATAGATGTGAGTATTTACTGACTGCATTCCCTAGAGTCCATGACTGATTTATCAAGGACATGAACTGTCTGGGTAACAGACAAAATATAACAGGCAGACATGTGGCCAGTCTGTGGACAGTGGAGAGGTATGTCAGAGACATATCACTGTGAGTCATGAAGTCACTCACTAAATGCATCTCCACACAAACCATGTCAATCTATCAATCCACCATGTGTATAACAGCACTGATGACATAGAATCTGTTCACAAATTTGGGGATATGTCCCCCATGTTGTTTGGCTGTCTCCACATGTCCTGTCTTGTGATGTATTGACACCTACTGCATGTGAATATGTAGGCCACCACCTCTGTAATGTCCCTCACACAGGCAAGGAAAAGGGGCAAGGCCCATATTAAGGAATGTCCCATATGTCAGAACTAGCAGCAGTTTCCAGGCCCATAGCACAATACAATGTGGGCACCTACATAGTGGTATGGCTGTAGCAATACCTGACATTTGCACATCTGTACAGAGGTCAGACAGAAAGTAGATAGCCAACGGGTTATGCATTATGACAAATGTTTTGAAAGATAGATGTCTGAAACTGAAAGGTATGCCATTACTGCATGACAGCAGTCCTTAATGACATGTCCAAAAAACATAGTAGTCTACAGTTAATATCAACATATCAGATCAATATCCAATAGGAGATACATAAAAACAGCACCGAGAACAAGATAGTCAGTACTCAGAGTCCAGTTTTGCATGCAGGGGTGTATGATTCCAGTACTGCAATCTGCAATCTACTCTTACTTGGAAAAGCACTCTTAAAAGTAGTAACATAATGATGCAATATGGCTTAAACTATATTTGTCAACCAATGACTGTAGCTGGTGTAACATGCAAGTGTTAAGCAGATTTGCGCACTGGTAAGTGAAGCCTACAAGGTGAGAGCGCCTATATATTTAACCGTACATTAGCACCACTTACTGTTACACAAACCCTTTCAAACCCACTTACAACTGCTTAAAACTGCTTTAATCACTCTGTTTCCATCAGCCACTGTTCTGCCCAGCAACAAAATAAACAACCCTGCCAAGTCTTGGACCCAAGACACTGTACATTATAGTCAGAGAACATACCACTACACCATGTGAGCTGCAAAAATGACTTTTGCTTTTTCAAATCTATCATTCAGTACAGGTATAGAAAAGTAGGGAAAAACACTGTGGAAACATTTATGTTTAGTATATATAAATATACACATAATAGATGAGTATGGTGAGAGATACATATGAAAAAGTATTTACCGCAGATACACTGCAATATACATATGAGACAAATACATGTAGAATATATACATATATATTTATATAACTACAGATTTAGATATATAAAAAGGAATGGGTGGACTATGGGTCAAGACTAGGGACATACTGTACGTACTACAGGTATCAATGTAGAATGTTGCTACAGTAACAGAATTTGTGTCAGCATACATGTGCATAGGGATGTGCGTTCAAAAAACCAAAATGTTTGTCAGCATTTACTGACAGAAATCCTCACATCCTCATAGTGATGTACCAGAAAAATGGACAATAATGAATCTGTGGAACAGACCAGAAATATGAGCAATAAACCTGGACAGTCTGAAACAATCTGGCTGGTTGAGAGGTATGCTCAGAACAACTTAGTGCAATAAAGCATAACCAAGCCTGACAAAGGGGAGGAGGCATGAAGATGTGGACATATCTGAAATAGTGGCGTAGATAAGCTGACACAGTTGATGCAGTAACACCCTCCTGTCTGTTCTAACATATATTGAGTGGAATAGCACAAGTTCAAAACACAATCACTTCCCAGTAGTTAGTCACTTAAATATTCACATCATTCCACTGGTGTGTCAGAAATACACAACACTTA
This sequence comes from Protopterus annectens, assembly GCF_019279795.1. Taxonomy (NCBI): domain Eukaryota; kingdom Metazoa; phylum Chordata; order Ceratodontiformes; family Protopteridae; genus Protopterus; species Protopterus annectens. The sequence goes on along the minus strand of NC_056744.1, from coordinate 1,251,301,628 downwards.
TGGGGCCAGGCAACAGTACATCTGCAAACTATCTAGACATAACATCAAATTAGGGAAAATACACTGAGCTGTTAGCTATGTTACCAAGCAATATCCAACTACAGGCAGACTGATACAACAAAAAAAAACAGTCTTGCTATGGGGGAATATATATGTAATTGCAAATATATCAGGCACTCCAGGGATGTAACAACACTGGGAAACAGACCCCAGTGTGAATGTGCATACAGTATAAGGAGTGTGTGAACAAAACTGTCAGCATGTTTGACACTCACACACTACCCCTACATATACTGGCCCAATACACAGTGTAGTATGATGCCTGACTGTGTTATGGCGCATGCCCCAGTCTTACCCTACAAAAATGTAACACTTGATAGAGCACCAGAAAGTGGATCAGCATGAAAGGTCAGATAGAAAAGGAAACATAACACTCACATCTACCACCCCCAATAAATAACATATTCACAATACACTGCTACACAGTCCTGACAGTCTGTCAACAATAGCCAGAAATACAAAGACCTACCAACTGTACACAGTCCCAAAGAATGTCCAGGCCTTGTCGTCATATATAAGGCCTCTTACACATAACATGTCTGGGTCTGATACATAACTGGGATTATATTACTCCGTAAGTAATGATATACTATACATCTTTGCCTCTTACTGCATGATACATGGACAAAGCCTGACATACTTGTGGACAGAGGCCTAAACACAGGTCCATGATGGAGATATTGCTTTTAGAAACTGAGAAAGTTGCTGGTGTAACAGGGTTTATTGTAACATATCTGTTCTGAGGAATATGAAGTCAGAAACAAACCTGGATATTACCATTTACTGACTGCTATCCTACAGAGCATGCTACTGACCTTCCAAATTCAATACAAGTGTGAGTAACACACTGATAATAAGAGTCCAAACTCTGGCCATTCTGAGCTATGTCAGCCACATAAAACTCTCAGACTGCAAATCATGCAGAGCAGCCATATCCACACAAACCCTGCCAAACTAGCATTAGTTCAATTTTATAACAGCAATACTCACAGTCTGTCCCTATGTCTGGAACATTTGTCCCTGGTGTGTTGGGCTGTCTTCACAGTCTTTGTTGTAAGTTGTTAGTACAACAACCCTCATTGATGCTGTGTGTAACACACATCCATGAAAACCTCCTCACATGCAAAGAAAGGGCAGATGCCTACATGAGGTACAGAGTTATAGGACTGTGTTTCCAAACTATTGGCTACAGGAATAATACCAAATGTGTCCCACATGGAATTAGCAAGTGGGGAATTCCAATTTCTGCACAAGCCATCAGATGATCCTGAGCAGTACCTACAAAAGGCAAGCTGCTGCCTCTGCAAAACAGATGTATAACCAACATCCGAGACAGAGAAAGAGAGAGACAGAGAGAAACCAAAAAAAAAATCTGAAAAGAAGCAGCCAAGCAGGCAGAAGAAAAAAAATATCCTTACACCAGGATAACATCCAACATCAACAGGGAAAAAAAACAGGTGTCAAACAAGTATGCATATAATGGACTGCATTAGGGAGTATGTAATAATGGGACATAGGAAGTTTACTATACATGTCCCAACAAGACTTGCTGTGCAGATATATTGCTGAGCAGAACCTATAGCCGTAGCATCTGTGTCTGTCTGCAGTGACATAGAATACAGCTCAGGCCCCTGAGACACCCCTGGAAAAGATGATACACATATGGCAAATACTGGAGTGTGTGTGTTGAAAAATACTGACTGTGACACTGCTGGGCCAGGTAAAGAGGTGTCACACATATATCCAGATGTGAATTGTGAATACAACAGTTATGCATGTTTGTCTCAGAAATGTCATTGACATATACAGGGTAGTTGCATAGTGAAATATTGTCACAGCTGTGTGTGTTGGACTGCATGTGATATACCGAGCTCATACCATTCAACTGTCGATTGTTATGCACACTGACCATATGTATGCTTCATATTTGTAGTCATTTACTCAAAGAGTTGTGTCATGTCTTTCAAATAATTGGCAACCTGTGAACAATGACATTACAACATCTCCCTCCCTTTTATTTGGCCATTGCTGTTTGGAGTCCCCACAGCAGATCATCTCCCCCCATGGCTTCCAGTCCTTTGCATCTTGATTTCACACACCATACACCTGCATGTTTGCCATCACCGCATGCATACACCTTTCATAGGCCTTCTGCTGTCCCTGTAACCTGGCAGCCTCATCTGTTGCAAGATATACTCAGCATACCTCCTCAGCACATGTCCAAACCAACACAATCATGCCACTGTCTGGCATTGTCCCCAAGCCATCCAACCGGGGCTGACCCACTAACATACATGTCCTTAATCCTATCCCCCCTTGTCACACACAGTGCAAATGTGAACATCCCAAACTCTGCTGTGTCCAGCCCTGAATCCTGCCTGTTTTTACAATTCCACTATCTGCAACCAATATAATGTAGCCAGTCATACTACCCTCTTGTAAACTTTCCATATCACTCTTAATGGTACTTGTCTGTCACCAATAACTCCTGACTCCCCTCCCCAGCACACACAACCTGCCTGTACTCTCTTGTACACCTCTCCCCCACACTACTCTGGATTCTGAACTGGTGTTCCCACATAATTAAACCTATCCACCTTTCAAACGGCATGCCCTGCATTGTCACCATTCTATCCCCCCCCCATTCACACACATCTATTCTTTCTTAGTCCTGCTGACCATCATTCCTCCCCTCTCTACAACATACCCCCACCTCTCCAGGGTCTCTCCAACCTGTCCCCTAATCTCACTACACACCACAATGTCATCTTCAAAATGCACAGTCAACAGGGGCCCCTGTCTGATCATGTCTGTCAACTTGACCCTCACCACTGCAAATATGAAAAGACAGACAGCTGATCCCTGATGCACTCCCACCTCCACCTTAAATGCACCTGTCACGTCAAACCCAGAAATCACTCCTGTCACACTAGCCTCTTACATATCCTGAAGGTGTCTGACAGACTCCTCTGGCACCCCTGGCCTCCACATACAATACCACAACTACTCTCCAGGCAGCATGTCATATGCTGTCTGTAAGTGCACATAGACACAGTGCAGCTATATCTGAGCTTCACTGTAGATCTCCAGCAACACTTTTGGAACAACATTTGCATCTGTACTGCTCTTACCTGGCATGAAACCATACTGCTGATCATCAATCATCACCATGTTCACAACCTAGCTGCCACCACCCTTTACCATTACCTCATCCTGTGACCAATCCATGTTATCCCTCACTTGTTACTACAGCTTTGCAGACCACCCTTGTTCAGATAAGCAGTACCCATACAAATTCACCAGTATTTCACATATCCTCTCACTTTCCAAGATTACAGTAAACAATCCAGTTAAAAATGCCACTGCCATGTCTCATAAACACCTCCATGCATCCACAGTTATGTCACCTGGAACAACAGACTTTCCAGTGTTAAACCACCTTATAGCTATCCTTACATCTTCCTTGATAATCTGTTGCACCTCCTGATTAACTATACCCACCTCAGCCAACCTTCTCTCCCTCTCTCATTTTCCTCATGGAACAGGCCATCAAAGTGATGTTTCCATATGTTCTAAACGCACTCCTAGTTTGTGAGTATGTTCCACCCATATTCCTTTATCACCCTTTTGTACTGCACATCCTTCCTAGCTATGTGCCTCTGTCTAGCCAATAGGTACAGGCCCTATACACCATCCTTGCTGTCCAACATTACATACAATCCTCAGACTCCCCATCTGTACGCCAGACTCCCCATCTCTTTATACTCATGTCTACTCTCTACATCTGTCTGTCAATCCCACTTCTCCTTTTCCAACACTTTTCTCTGCATGCTCCCCTGTACTTCTTCATTTCACCACCAGGTCTCTAGGAGCAGTCGCCATCTGGGCAGCATGTCATCCTGTGTCTGACTGAGCATAGTAGGTCACAGGTGCATTAATGTAATGCTGAGTATGAGTATAAATTGGACACATCCACTGAGGGTAATCAGAAGGCCATCTCCACATATGTCTGTAGTCTCACAGGCAACTATCCAACCCACCCTGTAATGGAGGTCAGCCATAGCACATACACACACACACCATAGCTAAAGCCAACCTGCTTCAGACATGATTAAGTAAAACATCACTCCCTGGCTCAACATCAGTAAAGGTGGATATGCACACCACATGCACCCCTACTCACCATGAATGAAATGCAAACTGCCTGCTTAAACATACAATGTTATGCATGTCCATACAATGCTGCTAGGTACAGGAGTATGATTTGATGTAATGTTGTGGCTACTGATACTCATTACTTGTGAGCTGCCTCTGTAAAGAACTATGGACAATGTCTGATGTCCTGTGATATCTTTTTCCCTGTTTATGTCTTTCAGGTGTTATGCAGAGGTTCCCAGCCTATGATGTCCAGGAGACAGCAGCCATAACGGAGGCCATCCTGGAGCATTATGACATACTATTCAGTCGGGGTCACCAACATCAGTGGAAGAGAAAAGCCCTCTGGGAACACATCACACAGAGAGTCAACATCTTGGGGAACAATGCCCGCATGTGTGAACAGGTCAGGCACAGAGCAACTGACCTGATTTGGCGTGCATGTCAACGGTCTGCTGCAGTGGTGAGGGACCATTCTGCTACTGGTGAGGGGCAATCCAGAGAGGCCTCACTTACAGCAATGGAGGAGCTCCTTGCCAACCTTGGGGTGGCCCACAGAGAACAACCAGTACAAGATATAGCTGTTGTGGAGGTGGATGCCACCCAGGAAACTTGCGAGGAGCATCCAGGTAAGGCTAAAGTTCACATCAGTGTACCGAGGTTACATTCCAACTGTGTACTATAGAGTCTTTGGATGCATATGTCATGGCAAAATAGAGCAGTGGGTGGGGTTTAGTAATGCACATGTGCTCATCTCTGGTGAAGAATAGCAAATAGCGTAATATCATAGTGTATATTGTACCTGTGCATAAATGTAGCATTGCTCCTAGACCAATGGCTATTGTGAAGTTGCTGACAATACCTCTCCCTCACAATACCGAGGTACCTCTCATCAACACGAGGCACAGCAGCCTGAGACCGGTAAGTATGAGATCTTCCTGTTGTGACTTTCCACTACCCCAGGCATTTTAAGGTCATGCATGTGGCCATGCACAGAACTGTTATAATCAGCAAATTGCATGCAGCTGCATGATCACCTGGGTGGGGTTCACTGCATGATATCACAGGGGCCTATTTGCATGAAATGTCACATATCTGTAGCATAACTCACAAACCTGTTATTGCATGACATCTGGATACTGATTGCCAAAATGTGGGGACAGAGTGCCAATAGTAGGGACATAATATACACATTACTGTGATACAGTGCATATAAAAGGTGTACACACATGTCACAATGCCAGGTATTTGTGAGATATGAAAATATCAGCACAATACACAAGACCAAAGCCATGCAACCTGTTATATGACCTATAATCTGTACAATGCAAATGTGAAACATACAACTCTGTTAGGGGAGCATTTACATGAAGTGGAACCAGTCCAAGAAGCTAGATGCATAAGTGTGGACAGGAGGAATCTCATACCGGGGTGTATCAGCATTTGATAAAACCACAGCAGTTGATCATATTGGGTACATGCCTGCCATCAATCACAGACTCTTGGATTACCTGCAAATAACAGTCAGCTCACATACCAACATTATCCCAACACAGACCCACAGTTTCCTGCTACATCAAATGCCATGGTTCGCATACAGCTTAACATGCTGTAAAGAGATAGAAGGCTATGGAGACATACACACAGCATTGCATATGTCATGGAACACAGTGCAGATAGTCATCAAGAGGTGTACAAGATATGGTGCAACAATGACATTTTGAAAAAGTGGACATCCCTACACATATGTTGAGAATATCATCCCAGAAATGTCCAGGGAGGCATCCAAGAGCCATACAGCAACAGTGAAGGAGTATCAGACATATCTGGCAAGTACTGGGTGTGTACTATATGTGACAATAGTCTTCCATGAACTACACATGTCTTGGGTATAGGGTGTGTTTTGACAATGGCAGTTGTTCCTCACAACACACAACATCCAGTTCTGGGTAACGTCTGGACAACAACACATCAGCTTTTCAAAACATGTGTGGAAATGTGTGAAGGTGTTATGAGACCAAGGTTGAACACTCTTTGTCCACAATTTGTCATGTTAGTTTGGCACAGTAAAAGCACTGCACAACAGCAGAACAACACTATGCACACAGTGAAGCAGGGTGATGGCAGTGTCCTGCTTTGGGTTTGCTGTCCACCAGCTTGAACTGGGGTTGTAGCCAATTTGGACTGCATTATGACCAGTTCCAAACACCAGTCCCTTGTGGCTATTATCTGTCTGGTGTCTGCCACATAGTTGTGGATGGAGAGGAATCCCAACATTGCACACAACAATGGGTCACACCCTACATCCAAATGAGCAAAAGGATGGATTCACAAGAACAAAATCAACAGTCTGCTGTGGCCAAGCCTGATGCCACACCTACATACAATAAACAGTCTGTGTGTTGACCTAACAAGTGCTGTGCACAGGGGATGGCCTTGCAATTGGACAGATTTGGAGGTGTTTGGCAAGGGAGAGTTTGCAAACACTGCCATTTCGAGATGTGTCATGCTGAGAAACCCCTCCCCAAGCAGACTGAATGCTGTAATGAGATCAACAGGTGCTTTACCATAGTATTGTTTTACGGGTGTGCACCTTCTGCCAGCCAGCTATTGTAATACTAACATGTACAATATGCCACCCCTACCTGGTGTGTATGTTTCTCATTCAGACTGCACAGGTTACATGTCATACAAAATGTTGGAAATGTCATGGCAATATTAATGTGGTCTCATGTGATATGTCACAAAAACCTTGCAGGTTAAGTGGGGTGTGTGCACTTACTATATTCACTATAAGTTTGTGAATTTGTTTGAGGCAACGCCCTTGTTTTCACATACATGTATTGCAGGTTATGACAACTGGAAATCACAGTATGACATTAAGTAGGGTCACCAATCCAGTGGTCAAAACAGTACTGTACCAGACCAACATAGGAGGTATGTGCAGCAGACAGGAAGTATGAGACACATATTGAAATAGTATTGAAAGCTCTGTGCAGTTTGTAGTTATCTATTTATTTATTTATTTATTTATTTTATTTATTCAGTTTGGTGACCGGGGAGGTCCACTGGGCTGGGGAGCCCATTTTCAGTGAGGCCCGGGGAGAAAAGCTCCACAGAAGGTTTATTAGATACATTTTTCAATCAAAGTGAACATAGATAGTATAAAAATACATATACAAAAAACAATATGGTTCAATCTGCAATCTAGTAACAATCAATGGAATGACAGTTTAGTTAAAGAGAAAAGAGTACATAATGTAATAGCTGGTGGAGATAATTTGTTATGAGAAAAAAATTAATAGTTAAGAGTGGGGTTAGGAGAGGAGAGGTTAGGAGGGGAGGAGTTAGCCAGGGGTAAAGAAAGTGGAAGGTTTGAGAGGCAAAGGTGGAAGAGTGCAGTTGCATTTCATGTTAAGGAAGAAGTAGGAATGGAGTTGATATTTGAAGCTATTGAGGTTATTGCAGGTCCATAGGGCAGAGGGCAAAGAGTTCCATTTTTTTGCTAGGGTACATGATATGAGAAGCTGGCCAGCTGGGTGCTTGGGTTTATGAATGGTAAGTAGGTTTTGGTGAGAGGATCTAAGAGGTCTAGGAGGGGAATATGGTTGCAGTATGTTGGATAGTGCAGGGCAGTTTGAGGGTTGGAATACTAATTTGTGGACTGTGGTTAATTGGTCAAGGTCAAGTAGGTTGGGCAGTTCAAGACAGTTAAGGGAGAGAAGGGAATTGCAATGGTGTGATGTTCCTTAGGTTTTGACACAGTGCTATCCAGGTGAACAACACTAATGTCTACATACTAAAGATACTCACATATCCCTGTGGTATAAAGTAGCAGTAAAAGTAAGTTGAAAGGTATGCACTGCATGATGCTGATGGCCTGTCCAGAGTGTGTCTGTTTTGGTCTGAGTGTGTGCCATGACTGTCACTGTCTGCCTATTGTGAGGTATGTGTAATGCCTGTGGGACACCTTGTGTGAGTGTGCGCATGAGTGTGTCAGTGTGAGTGTGAGTGTGTGAGAGTGTGAGAGTGTGTGAGTGTGTGAGTTTAAGTGTGTGAGTGTGAGTGTGTGTGTGTATAATAACAAACTGTATAATGCTGTTAGTAATGCACATATGTTGTCTTTTCCTCACAGATGGGAATGGTGGTCCCAGTCCCTCCCACTATATAAGCAATGTGAGCTTGATTGGTGACTCTGACCATGATGACAACCATAGTGAGGCACAGGTAGAGTTGTCACTGGTTGGCATTCCATCCTTTTTCAACCCCTTCCCCGCACACAGTCACAATGCCAACACATTCCCTGACACCAGTGGCCACAATTGAAGGACAGCTGGGTGCAAGCACAGGACATGCAAGTGTGGAGACTATGGAATGTGAGCAGCCAGGCACTAGCCAAAGCCAGACTGCTGGTGAGGTTGCACACAGGCAGATGGGCAGGGGTGGTTGAAGGAGCATTGCTGCCCATCCTGCCCAAGTAGCAAGTGCCAATGTGGCAGTTACCAGGCGCATATTTCAGGCTGTAATGGATGCACAGGCATGTAATGAATGTAACACCAGACAACTGGGCAGGCTTGCAGCAGACCATCTCCCTGGTGTTCATGGCTGTATCCAGGACCTTGTTGCAGCCAGGTGTCAGGCCAATGAGATCATGGATAGATGGTTGGGTAAGATCAGGGCTCTCCTCAACCATGGAATATCTGTGCTTGAATGTTTTGCAGGGGAGAGGCAGCAGCCGCATGGACATAGCTCAGCACCACAATCAGTTGGGGGTCCATGTGGTTGTGCACCATCACGCTCCTGTAGTGCCAGTAACACTGACAGTACTGAGGGTGGTGTGTTGTCCACACCATGATGCAGCAGGCCATGGACATACGATCTTGGCTGGTCCCAACAGGGTTGCAGTTCCAGCAGACATCAGTCACCATCCGGAGTACTACTGGCTCGGGCCTTGCCCCTGGTGGTGCTAGTCAGACCCCTTGCAGATTCAGTTCCCATATCCATGGCCAGAGGTGATGAACTGTACACCCTGCCATGTACAGCCCACAGCTGTCCAAAAACATTAGTGTAGGGCAGCCACATGGCGTGACTGTGTGCATGCAGACACATACACACATATCACAATCAGGAAAAAGGTGGTCACCTCCAAACACATGCACCACACCTGCATAGGCCATATTATTCCCACACCCTAAACACACACCCATAATGTCAACCAAATGGCACAGGCTAGGCCTCTGGCAAAACTGCACAACACTCTGTGCATATGATGAAACCTGTGCCAGATCCCTGCCACCCAAACCATCAACGCAGGGGCATGCAAATATGGGTCTGATGCACAGGGGGAACATACTAAATTATAGCTATATAATGTTGTGTAAGGTGCAGTGATCTGGCATGTATAAGGGGTAAACATCAGAGTGTGTGTACAGTTTTGGCCATTATGCATCATTGCCATTAGTAATACTGAGTGAATGTGTTCTCACAGTCTGTATTCTGTTCGTGTTGTAGGTGCCTGTGTGTCACCAGGATGTGGGCCTGCAGGAAGCCCAAGGGGTATGGCAGTGTGATAAACACATCAATCATGTCATAGCCAAGGTACAGCTCTATCTGCACAGATTTACAAGGTCTGTATAATAGTGAATGCATATGCCTCACAGGTGAATGACATATGCTGTAGTAGAGTGGAGAATAGTCACTGTAGTGGGTTGAACACACCTACATTTGCTGCTAACCACACCCCCAGGGGATATTGCATCAACCAAACACACAGAGATTACTACACACACACGCACACACACACACACACACACACACACACACACACACACACACACACACACACACACACTTGCCAGTACTGGGATCCATAGGTTCATAGATTCATATGTGTGTTCTAGGTGAATAGTCATGAAGGCTGTACAAAGCCAGCCCATAGGAATACTCTGCCATCACACCACCTGACAATAGTCCCCAGTGAGGCCACTGAGCATAGTCACTGGAGTGATCCCCAGGAGTGGGTGTTCCATTCCTCATCCACTCATCCAGACATGTATTGTGGATGGCCAGTAATGTGAACTGATTCACATGTATGTGATGTTTATTCCATACCACGGACAGTGTCTGGGTTGTTAACATGTCCCACCAGCATGTTCGTTGTAGTATGGAATTGTGGTTGAGGTCTCTGATGCATGTTGTGTGGACAGATTGGTTAGCTAAGATGTTGAATTCCTGACCAGATTTGATGAGACATGGCTGTGTATGTCAGGCAGTGATCACACTTATGTAGCCAGTATGGTACAGGGATTAATTGGAGATATAGCAGTCTGTCCATACATGGCATGTGTGTAACACCTGGGATTATCTTTATGGGATACATTACATTTGTTGCAGGTGTCCAGGGGGTTACATGGTGAATGGCCACTGTACACATTGATTGGCCTACTTAGGGGAGGGTACAGTGTGGCCATGGCCTGTTACTTGCTGGATTACACACCCTTAGTCAGGAGAGGTAACACATGGAAGGGCATTCTGAAGTCACTGTCAACATGTGTTCCACATTCTGTTATAACATCCTCACTGTTCAGTGGACTACCACCAAAGTATTACCTCATGTGACCCATGGTGTTCACAAAGGGGATGGCGGAACATATCCTATCATTGAGGTAAAGCAATTAAATAGCAATATATCAGCTAAACAAGTAATCCAAAATAGTGTAACAGTCAGAGCTGCTGCTTTGCTTGCAGGCATTCATGGTTTGAGCCCCAATGAAGTCATTTTACTTTTATATGTGACAGAAGTTGTAAAAGTCATATGTTGTAATACATAAGGTAGTCAATAAAATTTATCACCCAGGGTAGTATTGCACATCCCAACATGAGATGCCAGTCCAGAAAAGATGTGAAACCCCCATATAAACACAAGTGCCCCATACAGTATAGTAACACAAGAATAAATTAAATCAAAGCACATAGAGGATGTCAGAGAAGGTAAGCAAAATTGTAACATCTCAGGAATGACGAATCAATCCAATACATGTCACACACGTATCCACTGGACACATGTAGTCTAGTCTAATTGGCTTCACAACACATTATTGTTGTCCTCAACCCTCTCTCAGGGGTTTGAGTGTCCAAATTTACCTTCAAATTCAGTATATACACACATATGTTGCTGTAGAATAAATGGACAGCTATGGACCTTCTCTACACCCATCCTGCACATTCCTAAATATCTTTCATATTATTCTCCCTTTTCATACCCCCTTTATCACCACTTTCCTATCACCCCTTTTTTCTTTTCTTATAAAGAAATTAGCATGGGGGTAAGTGGGAGTAAGTGGGACTAAGCCTGTTTGTGCGGTGCTAAGTGATGCTTAAACACTTTTAAGGCTAACTGTCTGTCAGCATAGTTAACCGTAAGTTAGCCTTGTTTACCGCCATGCAAACCTACTTACAACTGCTTAAAAGTGCCTTAATCACTCTGTATCCAATAGCCCTTGTTCTGCCCAGCAACAAAATAATCAGCCCTTGCAAGTCTTGAACTCAGGACCCTAGGCACAGCAACTGACCATTAAGCCATCTGAGCTGTAGATATGTCTGATGTTTTTTCAAGCATATCATTCAGCACATGTAAATATATATATATATATATATATATATATATATATATATATATATATATATGTGTGTGTGTGTGTGTGTGTGTGTATATATATATATATATATATATATATATATATATATATATATATATATATATCGTCTTCTTTCGGCTGTTCCCTTTAGGGGTTGCCACAGCGGATCATCTGTTTCCATTTCTTCCTGTCCTCTGCATCTTGGTCTGTCACACCAACCACCTGCATGTCCTCTTTCACCACATCCATAAACCTTATCTCAGGCCTTCTTCTTTTCCTTTTACCTGGTAACTTCATCCTTAGCATCTTTTCCAAATATACTCAGCATCCCTCCTCAGCACATGTCCAAACCAACGTAATCTAGCCTCTCTGGCTTTGTCTCCAAACCTTCCAACCTGGGCTGACCCTCTAATATACTTATTCCTAATCCTGTCCACCCTCGTCACACCCAGTGCAAATCTTAACATTTTTAATTCTGCCACATCCAGCTCTAACTCCTGCCTTTTTGTCAATGTCACTGTCTCCAACCCATATAACACAGCTGGTCTCACTACCCTCTTGTAGACCTTCCCTTTCATTCTTACTGGTACTCGTCTGTCACAAATCACTCCTGACACTCTTCTCCACCAACTCCATCCTGCCTGCACTCTCTTCTTTGCCTGTCTTCCACACTCACCATTACTCTGAACTACTGATCCCAAGTATTTAAACTCATCCACCTTCGCCACCTCTACTCCTTGCATCTTCACCTTTCCTTTATCCTCTCCCTCATTCACACACATATATTCTGTCTTAGTCCTGCTGACCTTCATTCCTCTTCTCTCTAGAGCATATCTCCATCTCTCCAGGGTCTCTTGCACCTGTTCCCTACTCTCACTACAGATCACAATGTCATCTGCAAACATCATAGTCCACTGGAATTCCTGTCTGATCTCCTCTGTCAACCTGTCCATCACCATTGCAAATATGAAAATGCTCAGAGCTGATCCTTGATGTAATCCCACCTCCATCTTAAACGCATCAGTCATTCCCACCGCAGACCTCACCGCGGTCACACTATACTCGTACATATCCTGTACCACTCTTACATACTTCTCTGACACTCCCGACTTCCTCATACAATACCACAACTCCTCTCTAGACACCCTGTCATATGCTTTCTCTAAGTCTACAAAAACACAATGCAACTCCTTTTGACCTTCTCTGTACTTCTCCATCAACACTCTCAGAGCAAACATTGCATCTATAGTGCTCTTTCCTGGCATGGAACCATACTGCTGATCACTAACCATCAAGTCCCTTCTTAACCTAGCTTCCACTACTCTTTCCTATAACTTCATGCTGTGACTGATCTATTTAATCCCTCTTTAGTTACTATAGCTCTGCACATCACCATTATTCTTAAAAATCAATACCAAAACACTTTTTATCCATTTCTCAGGCATCCCCTCACTTTCCACGATTTCATTAAACAATCTAGTTAAAAACTCCACTGCTATTTCACCTAAACACCTCCATGCTTCCACAGGTATGTCATCTGGACCAACAGCCTTGCCATTCTTCATCCTATTCATAGCTATCCTTTCTTCCTCCTTGCTAATCCATTTCACTTCATGATTCACTATCCCCACATCATCCAACCTTCTCTCCCTCTCATTCTCTTCATTCATCAACCCCTCAAAGTACTCTTTCCATCTGCTCAACACACTCTCCTCGCTCATGAGTATGTTTCCCTCATTATCCTTTATCACCTTTACCTGCTGCACATCTTTCCTAGCTCAGTGCCTCTGTCTAGCCAATCGGTTCAGGTCCTTTTCTCCCTCCTTAGTGTCCAACCTTTCATACAACTCTTCATACGCCTTATCCTTAGCCTTTGCCACCTCTCTCTTTGCCATGCACCTCATCTCCTTATACTCCTGTCTATTTTCTTCATCTCTCTGACAATCCCACATCTTCTTCACCAACCTCTTTCTCTGTATACTCTCCTGTACTTCCTCATTCCACCACCATGTCTCCTTGTCGTCTTTCCTCTGTCCAGATGTCATACCAAGCACCTTTCTAGCCATCTCCCTTACTAGCTCTCTCTCTCTCTCTCTCTCTATATATATATATATATATATATATATATATATATATATATATATAGATATAGTGCAGTCGGACATCAGATACACACTCTGAACCTCTTAATGAAACAAATCAGTCCAAAGGCTGTCTAAATGTGGGTGAAGGCACCCAAACTAGGGACCTCTTTTAATTATTGCCCTTATCCCTTCTTTACCAGGAGCAACTATTCTGCCTTGCAACAAAATAATAAGACCTACCAAGTCTTGCACCCAGGGCCGTGTAAACTACAATCAAAGCAATGTACTATTACACCATCTGAGCACTGTAATCTTAGGGTCATGCTCCTGCACACTAGAAGTCTAAATCGGAAAATGCACTCACTGGACGTATTCTTTAAAATGGGGAACAATGACATCTGTGCTGTAACAGAGACCTGGTTAAAGGCAATGGGAAGCACCCCTTCACTACCAGCCTATAACTCACTCCACATGTTTTGATTGCAGAACCTGGATTGAAGCTCCAAAGTTGGTGGTATTTCCATATTCATTAAGGATGTACACACCTCCAGAGTGGTAGACCAACATTTTGCATTACAGATCCTGCAGATGTAGCTAACATTGAGTAATACAGTGCAGGTTTTAGCCTGCTATAGGTCCCAAATCATGTCCTAAGACTCACACTCCATGTCCCTAAACACCCTGGAGAATATTAGTGTCCGATCTAACACTCTCATACTGGTTGACTACCCCACCGTTAACTGTGAAAGCTACTCATGTACCGGTGCACATACTCATCACATCAACCTGGTCCTTGCTAACGTGGGCGACTGTTGCTGTACACCAATTGTCAACTCCTCCCTTGTTATATCTGAACACAAATTAATCACCTTTGGAAATCTACAACTCTCCTACCTCCCCTGCACAGGCTGGCCACCTGTGAGGGTGGCAGACGTCATATCAGCATGATGTTCCAGTCAGGTATGATACCTCATCCTGCCATATGTGTCAGTACACTCACTGTGGCCTATTTGGCTACAGTGTCACATACATGGGCATTGTTAAGGCACACAGACTACTTCCGACCATGTATAGGTTGCAAACATATGGATATTCCAGGCACATCTGCACAGAGGACTGTACAGTTGTTTAACCTGCTGCATGTGAGGCAGATGCTGTTAACACACTATTCAAAGTAATGGCAGTGGGAGGTGGTAACCCGCCATGTATGATACACATATCAAAATGGTATAATCCACACACGATACAATCCTCATACACACACAGTTGCCAGCATTGGGATTAGAATTCTTGCCTAGTTATGTATTTCTACTATAGTGCTACACAGTTACCAGACACACCACACAGCTTATACATTTCCACCTACTCCAAAGATACTTCTAAGGTGGATGACATCAACAGGACTACTAAATTAGAGTGAGGGGAAGTTTAATGGGTAGTACACAAGTCAAAAATGGTATACGCCAGACACTACATGATTCACATATACACTTGCCATTATTAGGATTAGAACTCCTGCCTATCTAAGTATTTCTACTACAGTGCTACACAGTTATCAGAAGTGGCATAGAGCTTACACATTTCCACCTATTCCAAAGGTACTTCTAAGGTGGATGACATCAACAGGACTAATAAATTTGAGTGAGGAGAAGTGTGACGGGTAGTACACAAGTCGAAAATAATATAAGCCAGACAGTACATGATTCACACATTTGCCAATATTGGGATTAGAACTCCTGCTTATGCAGTTATGTC
The DNA here is from genome assembly GCF_019279795.1 of Protopterus annectens. NCBI lineage: Eukaryota > Metazoa > Chordata > Ceratodontiformes > Protopteridae > Protopterus > Protopterus annectens. The sequence continues at coordinate 1,251,285,937 of NC_056744.1, read as the reverse complement.
TGCTATAGTGTTACACAGTTACCACACATGCTACCATGCTTGCAGAACTTTCACATGGCCTAAGTTGCTGATAACTATAGAGCTGAGGTAAAGTATTACATGTGGCAGAAAGTCTGCCTTCTGTTCCACCCTTACATCATTTTAGTTCTTTCTGTCTTGCACTTCAAATAGCACTATGGCTTGGCACTTCACCAGGTTATTGTATCAAGAAGTGTGGCACACTTGGGAGCCATCAGCAGTACCCATCCATCACAGAAGTAGCCCCAGTACTTACAAGTTAAGTCCACCCCTCCTGGCATGTTTGAAGGGAAGTTTTCTGTGCTTTCACCCATTAACCTGGTGTACTTGTCCATTCTGAGGCACTGTTTTAACTGCCTCAAGTACACAGACAACCCTCCCCTCTAAACTCCAAACACTCAGACTTAGGTTCATAGGTTCATAGGTTCATAGATTAGTACTAAGCTAACTGCCCTTGTGAGCCATTGTAAGCCTAGCCAATTATCCCTTGTGAGACTCAAACCCTACACCTTGTGTTTGTAAGGCAAACACCTTAACCATTAGGCCACCCTCCCAACCCCTATGGTCAGAGTTACCCATATATCACCCAATGTGGACATATGCACTCTCCAGCAAAGACTGGACTAGCAGATCAAGAGACTAAGTTCAACACTTGCACCACACCATGTGGAACACATAGCTCACCATGAGACCCACTCTGACAGCCATGACATACAGTGAAAAGCCACACACCCACCTTCACAGAGGCACTCAATGGACATTGACCCAAACAATACAGACCAGCAAGACAGAAACCCACTCAGACACCATGACATAGCACATGCCAAGGGACACATATTTAACCTACACAGTGTGCCCCTCAACCTAAGCTCCTAAGGCTAACCACCTTGCACAATACAGTGATCATGGGTAACTCAGTACTGAGAAACACACATATCCCACTCACTAAGTTGAATATGGAGCAGGTAACAGACAAATATCTATCACATGCCAGCATTCAACGCATGACACATCCAGTCATGGCACTCCAGAACAACTACGAGTATCCCTCTGTATCCATGTGGGTGTGACTGACTTGGGACATACCTCCCTGGACTACATGATAAGAGACATGGTTGAACTCTCTGATTATGTGGTCTAAGCAGGTGTGACAGTAGCCCTGAGCAGTGTGCTGGTGTCACCCAGAATGATGCTACAGTACTATCAACAGATGATTGACTGCAACATTGACTTAAGTGTTTTGTGTCATTCTCAGGGGATCTAGTACCACTCTGCTTGGGATGACATGATTGACAGAACTGAATGACTTGCCACAGATGTCCTACATCTGTCAGTGCTGGGTTTCCAGGTACTGGCTAAGTGTCTTGTCACCCCTATGATGCCTTATTAGGAAGTGTTCCTAATGTAATTACCACCATAACAGCTAGACATCTATGCAATCTGAGGGACATGCTGCTCAACAGTACACATCTAACTGTCAGGATGGAGTCACCCAAAGCACTCATTGGAGTGGAGGACACATGTCTGCTATAATAGAGAGGTGCTTCACAGCAGCAGACAGCAGCCCTGCAGTATCAGGCTATGACGCATTCTACAGCTGTCAGCCACCAAACATGGACTACACCACACCTCCACAGGTGGTGTTGTCTCCATATTCATTATGGCTAGGAACACCTCCAGACTAGTATCCCAGCATAATGCATTGGAGATACTTCCAGTACAACTGCCTTGTGGTAACACTGCAATCCAGACCATAGCCTGCTATGGGTCCACATCTATGTCCTTAGACTTTCATTGCACATTACTGAACACCCTGCCATCTATGATGGTCCAACACAACACTGACACAGTATGAAACTTCAAGTACCCCTCCATCACCTGGAGAAAGTAGCCAAGCACCAGTACAGTGGCTCAGCACTTCTGGGATTCATCATTTCCAGTGCCCTGGACAAGCTCAAATTGACCTCCGGTAGAGGATGCAACAACCTTGACCTGTGTTGACTACTTAAATATGGGACTGTTGCTCATCCACAGTTGTCAATCCCTGCATGGTGAGATTCACACAGGCTGTAATCAACATGGAACTCAACATGCCAGCCACAACCCCCACAAAGATAATCATCTTGCAAAACCTCTGCAAAGCTGACTTTGCCGTCATGAAAACAGGGGTGGATGACTTCACTGCACCCATGGCAATGAGAAATAGCTGCATGACTGTGGAATTATACACATATGCACTGTACAAACAGGTACATGAATGCATGCTACTAGCCAGAGCCAACAGAACCAAGACACTGTCCTCAAACACTGGGAGACAATGTGATGATCCCCTGCCATTACTAAAGTGTACATCAGAAGGAGGGCACTATTGCAGAGAAAAGTGGTGTCTCATGACTGCTGAACTCCCTTATTAGACTCAAACACAACTTTGGATCCCTCATGGAATCCCCTACAGGCATCTATGATGGCAGACATGCAGCAGACACTGACAAAAATCAAAACAGCCTTTGATAGTTACATCAACAACCTCTACAACATTAAACACAAGTGCTGTGAGTTACTGCACAATGCTAATACCTATCCTGAGAAAACAAATATTGGCCACGGTCTTGGCAACACATTCTGTTCTAGCTTTACTCTCTCTCCCCCACAAGTGAAGTGCTGAGTGAAAGTGTTCTCACATGCTGTATCCTGTTTCTGTTCTAGGCATGTGTGTGTCACCAGGATGTGGCCCTGCATCAAGACCAAGGGGTATGACAGTGTAGTAACACATCCACCATGTCTTAGGCAGGATACAACTGTATCTGCATGGAATTCCCCAGTCTGTAACACAGTGATTGCATATGCCTCACAGATTATAGGACTGAGGGTTGTATATAAGTATATGTTGATTTACAGCATCTGTTGTAGAGTGGAGAATGGTACGTGTTGTTGTTTGGACACACTTCTGATTGCTGATAGCAACAGGGGATATTCATCAACCAAACACACTGAGATTACTACACACACACACACACACACACACACACACACACACACACACACACACACACACACACACACACACACACACACACACACACACACACACACACACACACACACACACACACACACACACACACACACACATCATTTGCCAGTACTGAGATCCATAGGTGCATTGTTTCATAGAGGTGTGTATTAGGTGAATGGGCCTGAAGGCTCTACAATGTTAGCACAAGGGAATACCCTGGCATCAGGCCACATGACAATAGTCCCCAGTGTGGCTCGGGAGTATAGTCACTGGAGTGGTCCCAAGGGGTGGGTGTTGTATTCCCCATCCACTAATCCAGATTGCTATTGTAGGTGGCCAGTGATGTGCACTGCTTCACATGTATGTGATTTATATTCCATAACATAGACAGTGTCTGGGTTGTGCACATGTCCCACATGCATGTTCTTTGAAGTGTGGAAGTGTGCTTGAGGTCTGTGGGGCATGTTGTCTGGACAGATTGGTATCTTCAGAAGTAGCATTCCTGTCCTAGTTTGGTGAGACATGGCTGTGTAGCTGAGGTAGTGATTGCACCTACATAGACAGTATGATGCTGAGATCATTGGAGTTATCGGAGTCTGTCCATACAGGGCATGTATATAAGGCATGGTATTCCCTTTGTGGGGTACATTTGCAGACTCTACAGTAGTTGCGGGTGTCCAGTGGGTAACATGGCAAAAGGGCCACTGTACACATTGATTGGGCTACTGAGGGGATGGAACAGGGTGCCATGTCCTTTTACTTGCTGGATAACACACACTCAGGAGATGTAACACATCAAAGTACTTTCTGATGTTAGTGGCACTGTTGTGGTCAAAAGGCAGCTGACTGTCAACCTGTGTTCCCCAATCTGTTATAATAATGTCACTGTTCAGTGGAGTACCACCAATGTATTACTTTATGTGACCCATAGTGTTCCCAAAGGTAATGGTGGCACATCTTTTGGCATTGAGGTAATGCCCAGGGTTCTGATAATAGTCATAGGTGTCAAGTGGCCTTTGAGCTTGATGTCAACATCACATGGATTGGGAATGATACCACCCACCTTACTGTTGTATTATCAGCCAGGATGCCTTTGTGTTCTCCTGCACATCAGAAAGGTAGATCCCAAACATGAGAGGACATGGGTCCATAACCTGGGTGACACCAGTCATGTGTGGTCATCAGTTTGACATGAAGTCCACTGCAATCACACCATGGGTACTATCTGTGAGGTAACTTGCAGGAGGACTACTGATGGTGGCCTAATGGTTAAGGTGTTTGCCTTACAAACACAAGGTGCAGCGTTTGAGTCTCACAAGGGATAATTGGCTAGGCTTAAAAAGGCTCACAAGAGCAGTTAGCTTAGTACTAATCTATGAATCTATGAATCTATGAAAGTGTTTGCTGTCTAGCCAAGTGTGTTTGTGTATGATTCCTGGGTGGAGAGTGGTCTCTGAGTATTAGAAGGGTTGCCTATATTGTTAACTAATCCATACTGTCACATAGTCATTGCACATGGCACTACACATTTAGTGCTGTGGATTGTCTACACCGACCTCTAAGGTGTTTGACAACTGTTGGCCTTGTAATGTGGATATTGGGGCATATACTAGGTCCTCAATATAATAATTTAGCAAAACCCACCCCCCAATGGATCCTGTTATTACACAAGCACAACCACACTCACACATGATACTGATGACAGACAGACACACATCAGTACTGAGTTACAAGCCCCTACCTATATGTGTACTGCTACTACAGTGTTATGCATTTATCAGACGTGCCAAGGAGCCTATAGGATGGATGTTGTCCCAAAGTACTTTTAAGGTGAGGAACATCACCAGCACTTGCAAATACTGGCATTGGATGATGTAGTGGGTGAGAGATTTCAAAAAATATTTTACCCTGCACACACATTTACATTTTCCAGGAGTGAGGTTCGCACCTCTATCTAACTATGTTTTCAGACCATTATGTTACGCATTTACCACACACACCACTTACTTTACATGGTTTAGATTTGCCAACAGGTACTTCTAAGGTGAATTATATCTGCATGACTGCTAAAGTCAGGCACTGAGAAGTGTACTGGGTGTAAATGGGGCCAAAGTCTTAAAGGTACAAACACACACATACACACACACACACACCCACACACACACACACATATATATATATATATATATATATATATATATGTGTGTGTGTGTGTGTGTGTATATATACATACACACATGCCAGGAATGGGATTCAAACCCCTACCTACCTATGTAGTTGTTGCTACTAAATTGTTACACATTTATCACATGTGCCACAGAGCTTATAGGTACAGCAGTGTCCAAAAATACCACTAAGATGAATGACATCAGCAGCAGGAGGGGTAAGAGAAGTGTAGTGAGTGTGAATGGCCACAAAATCAGGTCTTTATAAAGACACACACACTCTCTCACACAAACACACACATTTGCACAGTTACCAGGATCAGGATTAGAATTCCAACCTAACTAGTTTGCTACATAATAGTATTACACAGTTCGCACAAGCGCCACGAAGCTCATATGTTGGAGAGCTGTCCAAAGGTATCTTTGTAGGTGAGTGACATCAGCAGCAGTGCTAAAGGAGGGGTAAGAGAAGTGTAGTGAGTGTGAATGGCCACAAAATCAAGTACACACACTCTCTCATACAAACACACATATTTTTTACAGCTGCCATATCCAGGATTAGAACTCCTACCTAACTAGTTTGCTACACTATAGTATTATGAAATGATCACAAGCACCACAGAGCTTATAGGATTGTAAGCTGCCCAAAGGGCTATTTCAGGGTGAATGACATCAGCAGGTGTGCTAAAATAGGGCGATGGGGAGTGTAATTAGTGTGAATGGCCTCAAACACATTCATCTAGAAACACACGCGCACACACACAACTTTACACTTGACAGGACTGAAATTGCAACAGCTATATGGATACTTATTTGTACTAAAATTTTACACAGTTATCACAAGCACCACTGAGAATATAGGGCTGAGGGCTAACCAAAGGAATTTCTATAGTGAATGACATCAGCACATCATGTGATATAGACCAATGGGATGTGTACTGGGTGGGAAAGGCCTCATAATGGGATTCTCTCTGTCGCTGTCTGTCTCTCTCTTCCCCACGTCTGTGTGTGCCTTAGATATGTGTGAGTATTCCTATCCAGTGTGTGTGTGTGTGTGTGTGTGTGTGTGTGTGTGTGTGTGTGTGTGTGTGTGTGTGTGTGTGTGCAGTATCAATGGTGTACAATTTGTTGTTTGTGCACAGACATCTGCGAATAACAGATATCTGTAGTCCACTGTGTTGTCAGACATGGGCTTCATTTCTCTAAGTGTAGGAGCATGCCCAGTATGATCTTCTGTACTGAGTGTATGCATCCATTCCAGGGAGAGTTGGACTCCATTTTAGGGTTTTGTGTGCTACAGCTACACCTAGTAACTTGTTTCTGCAGGATATCTGTAGATAGGTTGCCAGTATGGAGAGACAATGGGAGTAACATACAGGGGATACTGTAACTATTGCTGTCTGTGCTGCTTGTGTAACATGGTTGGTTGTAGCATAGATTTTCTGACATATGTACTGTTTTACACTGTGATGTATCATGTCATCAACTACTGACAGATATCATTCTTTGCTCACAGATATTTGCCAGGGAAATACAAGATGAATGAAGCTGAGACCAATATTCTGAAGCATAGACTACACATTCTGGCACATTCCTGCCATTGTGGAGGGGTAGCTACAGACAATAGACTGCTGGTTCTGTGTAAATGGTCCAGCACCTTGTTACTATGCTGACTGGGGATCCCCTTCTTGTGCTTTTCTCAACTTAATGGAATGGCCATATCCTGCTGGGGTCATACCTCTCAGATGTACAGATGCACCCAGGTTATCCAGAGGCAGGACTCATATATCTGGTTAGTTTACCTTCACATTGTGGTTTACAAGCAGTTTTGTGGCTATTCATTCATGGGTTTGCAGTCAGGAGGTAGTATGGGCAGACATTAGAGCTTCAGACTTCACACAATCCATGACATCCATGCTTCTACCCCCCCCCCGTTATTCTCCACTCTTCCTAACATTATGAAAGCAATATTTCAGAAGTATCCCTATAGTTGGGCCTTTATCCCAGTAGTATTTATGGCCTGTTTTCTGTTTACTGTGTTAGATTGTTAGCTAGGACCCCCTGGCATTCTATACATTGGTACTATGGGTGATGCATGGCCCTTTGCCAGAGGACTGTAGGCCATTTGAGAGTGCTGCAAGTCATCTGTAGCAGGCCAGTGCATTCTGTCACTCATACGTTCCCAGGCTGCAAGTCAGTGGATTACCATGGAATGGCAGTGGTAAGTGGTTGAGGTGCTCCTGTCAATCCTTCCTGCTCATTCTGATCCACAAGTCTGGATGTGGTCAGGTTGCTGCTTACAGCTAGGGACACACCTGCATGGGACACCTAACCAGCATGCAGCATCATGTATGTATTCCCATACAAAGATGGGTTCATGTTGTACTCATTCCCTACAGCAAGGATATGACCTGTGATAAACCTGTGGCTGATGGTGGTGTGAGCTGGGTGCATGTGTGATATGGAAGCTACTGGCACCTGACTTACAGATATACCTGGGACATTCCCCCTATGCTGGCTTGTGTGTGGACATGGGCAGCCTGCCATTACTTTATAACTGTGCCTTTTATGGTCTGCCAGTGTTTGGCCAGACTACCAGTATTCCATACTAGAGGGACAACTAATGTGATGCTAACGTCTATGTATAATTCCAAAGTTGTGTGCAGTTGGCAGTTATTTTATATCCACTCTGTGTAGGTTGCTTCCACCTGTGTACTGTTTCTATGTATGGGCCCCCATTCATGGCGTGTCCAGCTTTCCGACGGTGACAGATGGTGTAGCTGAGAAGCAGTATAGTTGGCACTGTAATTGTTGGAACATGGCCCTGTTGACCACTGCACTGTACCTAGGCCACTGAAACACAACCATCCAGGCCCACATGCATACCACTTCCAGGCAATATTAAACACACAACAAACTTACTACACTAACCCCTGCATATCGTACACATGCAACAATGTCGGTTGGGACAGCTCTGGCAATCTGTGCTCCAGTGATACTACTCCTCAAACTTAATTGTTACTGCATTTCTATAAGGGATTGTGGGGAGTGCACATCTGAAGACTTTAAACATTTGCAGTGAATGTACTGGTATTTCAGTTACTCTGTTGGTTTCCATTTTATATTGTATTCTGACCTATCATGCAGAAAGGAGGTATATCAGTAGAGTACACATTACATTTTAATGGCATTCATTTGAGTTTCAGACTTCTTACCCTCCAAAACTAACATGAAACTGCCAGACCTGTTGTGGTATGTCTGTGTAGGTCTGGAGGGGGGCTGTTCACCATTGCTATCATTCAGGGGCCTTAGCCTGGCCTTTCTTTATGGTCATCTACACCTGTCCTGCTGGGTGAGGCTGGTGGTGGGTATGTGAACCTCACTGACATCCATGTGTGTGACCTATTGACACCCACAGTTATTTGGGCCATCCCATGTACTGCGGTGGGGGTTGTCACCTTGTGTAGTGCTGCCTAGAATGTTGACACCAGTATTTGTTATGGATTTCCTGCTGACCCATATAGCTGTCAGCTGTCTGCTGCTATCCCATTCAGCCACCCAATTCCTTGTATGCTTGCAGGCCATACCATACATACAACTATCAGGATATACTACTCTATTCAGTAATTGATAGGAAGGGTGACTTACCTTGTTGCTGGGCCATTAATGTGGACAGTGCTGGAGGGCTGACAATGTCAGATACATGTAGTACACTCCCTATACATGGTAAAGCACAGGTAGTGTCATGTTTGGCATCCCTTTTACTGTATGTGCGAGTCAGAGAGAGTTATCAGTCCCTGGGTCCCTACAGTGTGAATGTGTGTGCTATGTGTTGCCTCTTTGCCAAGGCCTGGGCATCCTGGGCACACCTCCTTCTGCCTACAGGGGCAGGCTCAAGAAGTTCCTCCTCCAAGTCCCTCTGTGCCTGTGCTGGCCTTGGCAATGGTGGGGGGCTGTGTGGCCCTACCCCATGCTGTTCCTGCTGCAGCTGTTTCCGCAGGATCATATTGCATAGTATGGCACATACTATGAACATTTGTGTACATGTAGCTGGAGAGTACTGCAAGGCTCCACCGGATATGTCAAGGCAGTGGAACCTTGACTTGAGCATCCCAAACAGATGCTCTCCAATGATGTGCGTGTGCCTCATTATGGTGTTCTTCTTTTGGTGTGTGTGCATTTCTGATGGGTGTCATCAGCCACGGCTCCAGTGCATACCCAGCATCCCCTACTAGATGGCCATATGGGATGTACTACCTGGCAAACCCCTGCTACAGCTGTGAGCAATGCCAGATGTGGGAGTCGTGATAGCTTCCAGGGCTGCCAACACACACGTTCATGATAATGCCCTGGGCATCGCACATGACCTGGCAGTTGATGGAGGGGAAGCCCTTGTGGTTTATGTAGACCCTACCCTGCTCGCCAGGTGGTTCTTTGATGTGGATGTGCATGCAGTCTATAGCACCAACTACCTCAGGGTATTCTGCTATTCGGTGGAAGAGATGCATACTTCTGGGCAATGCCTCATGGTTGTTGGGGAAATATATGTGCTCATTGGCATGTGATGTCATTGCATCCAGGAATGGGTGGAGTACCCTGGATGCTGATGCCTGTGAGATCCCTATGATATCCCCAGTTGTCCTTTAGAAGGTACCTGTGGCTAGTATTCTTAAGCCTACACATACCTTGGTATCCAGTGGGATGGGTTCCCTTCTGTTGATTCTGTGTGTGAGGTGAGGATGGCACAGCTGGACAATTTGCTGTAGAATGTCCTTGTCCACCCTATAGCGCTTCACTATCTCCAGCTCATGTAGGCCCTGGTAGGTTACCCTGGCTCTGTGCACTCTTCTCCTCCTCTTCACTGTGGGTCGGTTGTCAGCATTCTCCTCCTCACCTCCCTCAGTCTCTAGCACATATTGATGGAGTAAAGCAGCAGCAGCCTCTAACATTTTTAGTTAGTTTTGCCAGTTAAAAATCTCCCGTCTGTATACACCAGTCGTGTAGAGTTTGTGGGAAAAACCAGTCTGAAAGGTGTTTGCATAGTTTACAGTGGTGTGCTGGGTTGCTGCATGTGTAACTGGTTGATTCTGATACATTCCACCTGCCAACTATGTTAGTTCTCCTTTTGATTGCCTTCCTACTGCTGTTTTCCTTTCCTAGTTCCTCCCTATTTAAGTCCAGAGGCATGCCATGCATACCCAGTGCTGAAATGTAAACAGTGCTGCCATTTCTTCTTTTTTTTTTTTTTTTTTTTTTTTTTTTTAATTTGTGTTTAGGCACATCTGACACACCCCCTTCATTAGCTGTGCTTAGCTAAGGGCAAACATGGTCCACAAAGCTCCAATGAGTTTATAGCAGGCATGACACACACCCTTATGAAGTCATTCAGCTCTTAGACTTGCACTGTTGTATTGCTGTACCTACACGGTTAGGTAAAAGCTGACACTTTGAAGAAATATGTGATTCAGTATAACTACCCTCGTTTGCATACCCCAGTGTGTAGGTCATTAATTACTGCACTAACACAGACCCTTTCCCCTTGATAACTAGTGCTCCCTGGTATTGTTTACATTCTGCATGCCATTGACTGTAAAATGCAGAATTAATTTAAAAGTGACTTTTCTCATTTATTTTTTTTTAGGCACGATCCTGTTTGCGCACTGCTGCCCTATACTTAAACATCCAAGATCGGCCAAAAAAAAAGTTTAATTTTCATAATAATTAATCACTTTTCAATGCCAATGGCCTTATATTTGGCCATTGGTATGTCAGTGCCAATGGCCTTATATTTATACATGCTTTTCTACGAGCTGTAATGCCTCTGTTTTGTCAGTTCCAGAAATGTACTCAGTTATTTTCTGAATACATTTCTGCACTGAGACTGTTCTAGCACGGAGACCTGGCAGCTTGGTGTATTGCAAAATCATCTAATTTGCATGGTTTTCACCAGCAAATGAGTTGATTTGCATATTTGCCGGGAAAGTCTGACTGGATACAGATCCATTTTCAGCAGAGGCCCGGGGAGAAACGCTCCAAAGCAAAAGAAAAACAAACAAAAGTCCTTACATTATAGGCAAGGATTTATACTAAATGGTTATAATCATACCATAATCTTACAGAAAGGTAAAAAAACACAAACATTGTGCAAGCAAGATCTATTCAGTTTCTAAGAGTAACACCTATAATCATCTCATAGTTATATAGTAATGTGCTAAATAAGGGAGCTATAGCTATCAAGTAAGAATGACATAATTGTCATTGTGCATGGACTGGACAGCTTTATTTACATATTTTAAGGGAGCAGGGAAGTTTACCTATGGTGCTGGTAGGAGATATATATTCTGTAGTGTAGGAGATATATATTCTGTAGTGTAATTTTGTTGGGATGTGATTAATACTATGCAGTAATATGCTATAGAACTTACTATATAGTATTCTGCCAGCTTGGCAACAGGAACTAACCTGGGGTGTAGCATGGGCACAGCCAGTCTTCTATGTAGTGGGTTTTCAGGAGATGTTTAAATTGACTGGTAGATACATTGGAGGTTATATGGCTTGGTAAGAAGTTCCAAGCTCTAGTAATGGTGCAGGCAGAGATTTCCTGGTGTCATTTCTATGTTTGATGCTCTATATGAGTTTCTGGCCACTGGATCTTAAAGGTCTTGTGGGAATGTGGGGCTGAATTATCCCCTGGAGGGAAGGGGTGTTTTCAGGAAGATAATACAGTTTGTGAGGTGTTGAAAGTTGGTTGAGTAGAAGTAGAGGGAGTTCAAGCCAGTTGAGTTGTTTCAAGGCAAGACAGTGGTGGGATCTGTAAGAGGCTTCTGCTGAAAATGTGGCAATCTTGTTGTAACAAGACTCCATTTTCTTTAGGTCTATTTGGCATAGATTTGTTAGGACAGGGGAGGCGTAGAGAAGGATGGGAAAGAGATGAGTCCTCACTATGGTTGCTTTGGTATGCCTGATCATATATTGATTATTCCTATAGAGGAGTCCTAGTTTTTTATTTTTCTTCTTGATGGTTTGGGTTATGTGAGCATTAAATTTTAGGTTATTGTCTATTTCAACACCTAACAGTTTTGTGTGAGTAGTGGGGATGATTTGAATGTTATCCGTAGAGATAATGGTGAAATCATTGTTTAAGGGGAGGGGATCGACCGTGGCTAAAAACCTGTAGTTTTGTTTTTTTGGGATTAAGTATCAGTTTGATGTTAGTGAACCAGGTTTCAGTTAGAGTAAAGTTGTTCTGGGTTAAGGTTTGTAGTTCATTTAAGGTGGGGGTGGCACAAACACGGGTTGTGTCATCTGCATATTGTACTACAGAGGCATTGACTGAGGAAGAGGAGGTTTGGTTGGTAAATAGTGAGAAGACCATTGGGCCTAGGATAGACCCTTATGGCACTCCTATGGATACTTGGAGTAGGGGGGGGCAATTGCTCTTGCCAAAGAACAGCTTGTTGCTGTTCTGATAAGTAGCTTGTGAACCAATCTATGGAGGAGGAGCATAAGATTAGGTGTGACAGAGTTTTGAGAAGAAGGCTGTGGTTTACCATGTCAAATGCTTTTGATATGTCTAATAATATGGAAGATGCAAATATTCCCTTATTTCTATAGTTGTTGACTGTATTGAAGAAAGATAATAATGCTGTGGTGGTGCTATGGGAGGGTCTAAAGCTATGCTGGGTTCTGGAAAGTAAATTATTTTGAAGGAGATACTGGAGTAGTTGGGAATGCAAAACTCTTTCTAATATTTTGAATAAAGGTGATAGGATTGCTATAGGTTGATAACTGGTGAGTTCTAAGGAGTTAACTCCTTTGTGTAGAGGAATAATGTGTGATGTTTTCCACAAGGTGGGAACCTTACTTTCTGCAATTGATCTATTTATGCGTATGGACACTGGGTAAGCTATTGCCTGTGCTGCTATTTGTAGGAAATCTGCAGGTAGTTTATCAGCTGCTAGTATGGTAGGTTTAAGTTTGTTTAGAAGTCTAGAGTTTACTTTGGTGGGTACTGGTTGTAGGGAAAAGTTAGAGGTGTTGTTATTCAGGCTTGTATTTGGGGTGGAGGGGGGGTTACTGTTGTGGGGCTATTAGTGCTATTTTTCAGCCTTAGCAAGGGTTTGAACTGTTTCGGTAAAGAATTTGTTGAATTGTATATGAGAGAAAGCACTATACCGGGTACCACACAATAACGTCTTTATTTAAACAAAGTAAAAAGGAGTTGAATTGAGTGGGAATGTTGCTGTGGTCATTTGGTAGCACTGGGGTTGGGGTGGAGGCCTTTCCTGGGTGCATTATACTGTTTATTGTGGGCCAGATTTTTTTTAGGTTATGGGCATGTTTTTCTTGCATGGTTTTATAGTAGTTAATTTTATCATGTTTAAACTGTCTCTTTGCCTTGTTGCGGAGTTGAAGGTAGATTTGCTTTGTATTAGCAGTTTTGTTTTCTTGAAACTGGATCCAGGCTTTGTCCCTTTCTTTCATGGTAGTTTTAGTATCTTTGGTTAGCCATGTGGAGTAATTTGTTTTTACTCTTATGGTATGGGTGGGAGCATGAAGGTTTAGGATATCTAAGAATGTAGAGTTGAAGTATTGTATGGCTTCGTCTAGAGGTAGTAGTTTTAGGGGGATCCAATTGCTACTTTTTACTGCATTAATGAAGTTGGTGGGTACAAAATTATTTTTATTTCGGATGACTCTGAGGATAGGTTGGCTGAAGTTATGTAGTTTAGTCCTAATTAAGTAGGTTGGTTGGTGGTCACTTATACTATCAGGCAGACATCCAGATTGTTGAGCTAAAGTTGGATTGGATAACAGAATCCAATCTAGGATGGATTTGCATTTGGACGTTTTTTCGGTTCTGGTTGGGGTGGATATTACTTGGGTGAATCCATGCAGGTTGATGTGGGCAGTTGGGTTTTGGTTGGAGCAGTTAGTCCAGTCAATATTAAAGTCACCCTGTAGTATGGTTTCATGTGGTAAGGAGGTAGAGATCCAACTTAGCAGGCTCTCCATGATAGGGATTTTATTACCTGGTGGGATGTAGCCCCCTGCAATAATTATATTTTTATTGTTATTAAGTTTCAGTTTAGCAATGATTAGTTCTATGCCTTTAACTTCTAGGGTGTTGTAATCTATTTGTTCTAAGGTGAGATGACTTTGAAATAGTATTGCAGTGCCACCTCCTTTCTTTCCTTGCCTATCTTTCCATATAATACTATAGCCTGGAGGTGTAATTTCATTATTATGGTGTTGTGGTTTAAGCCAGGTTTCAGTTAATATTGCTATATCAGGTTGATATAGTGCTAGTAGGGCATGAAGGTCTTGTATTTTGTTAGTTATGCTCCTTGCATTAATGTTAAGAAACAGGAGTAATGAGGTTGGCCTGTGGTAGAGGGGGTTTTGTTGAGTAGGGTTGCTATTAGTGGTTGTAGTGGGGCCTGGATTGGGGTGTATATCGCCACATCGGGTGAGAGTGTGGAGTAGGTAACGATAGAATTTAAATAGTTTATATACTATTTTAGCTTGTCTAGCAGAGTAGTGGGAGTTGGGTTTGATTGTTAGCTTATACTGTAAGTAAGAAAAGGGTTGGTGGGGCTTGAGGTCACTGGGTGAGATAGGGAAGGTTTTAAGTTAGTGGGTATAGCTTCAGTTTGCCATTGGGGTGGGTTAACTATTTGGAGTTGAGTGTGGTAGGAGTAGTGGAGGGAGAGTAGGATAAGAATGAATAGTGGTAGTAAGTGGAATACCACCTTAGGTAGTTGGGATAGTTGTGAGGAGTACATCTTATCTAGTTTGAGATAGACTGTGGTGTGAACTAGTTTGATGCTTATTAGTATGTGTATAGTGTGTAATAGTAAGGTGAAGGTGAGAAGGGTGTGGTAGAGTGTGTTTCTATGGGAATGGTGTGTGTGGTGTAATAGATTAATTGGCAGTTTGGGAGTGTGTGATTGGGTGTGGTCTGTAAATATAAATGTAATTGAAGTGGGGGTGGGAGGGAATGGGGCAAGGGTAGGGGAGCGAAGTGAGCCAGAGTGTGGCGAGGGTGAACATAATGGGGCTACCACCTTGTTCAAAGAAATGACAGAGAGAGAAATACTATCAGTAAGAGCAGAGTATCTAGCTATGGTGAGAGATCGGGAGTTGTTACATGCAGCAGAGAAAGTGAGCCAGTTAGACAATCAAAAATAAGGACTCTTACAAGGAGTAGTTAGAGTGAGCTGAATCAGGGAAGCTTGCTATAGCAGAGCAGCAGACCATCAAGAGTGAAATGGGGGTTTTGGAGAGAGTGACAGGGGTAGTTCAAGCTAGATAAGTAGGGTAGAAATTCCTGGCAGTGTCCCAAGTGCTAACAGTGCATAACAAACCCAGGGAAGAGTAAGACAGAGGGAGGGAAAAAAGAGGAAAAGTGGACAGTACAATGTGAAGAGATGGGTCAGAAAAAAGCAAGGCTGGGGCTGCTGGCATCTTAAACTTCTTGTCTAGCTCATAGTGACTAGCGCAAACTATCTGATTTGCACACTATCTTTAGGATTGCTAAACCTTTATCAGAAAAGCGCTGCGTTTGAAACAGCAGCCTTATTTGTAAGCACTGTGTTCTACCTTTAGCTACACATATGAGATGCAAACTACAAGATTTTCTTTTTTTTTTACAAGTGAAATAGTTGTTTTGAATAGTCTGCAACAATTTTACTTGCTCCTTATATCTAATACATTTGCACAAAGCAGTCGTCATTGCAAAATATTGTACAGTGTGCGTATGCTGGAATACTATAGACTGGAGAACCATAACAGCCTTTTACAAATTTCGTCTAAGCCTCATTTCACTGAAAGTAAATTTCCTGAGCACAATTCACTTAAAACTCATGTCACTGAAAACTCATTTGACTGAAACTAATTTCTTCTAAAAAGGTATATGTGCTGTTCCCCACTGCAGTGCGATCCTGGAGTTAGTATATATAGTAGGTGGGGCACAGCCCCCCACATTGGGAGTATGGTGAAGACCCCCACATAGTTTGGATATATATATTATCTTTTGGAAAGAGTTATTCATTCAACTTGTGAGTATCCATGTCTATGGTTTGCAACACCCCCCCCCCCCTTACTATATATACTAACTCCAGGATCACACTACAGTGGGGAACAGGGCATATACCTTTTTTAGATGAAATGAGTTTCAGTCAAATGAGTTTTCAGTGAAGTGAGCTTTCAGTGAATTGTGCTCAGGAAATTCATTTTCAGTGAAATGAGGCTTCAACAGTGAAATGTGTTTTTAATCAAACAGAGTAGACCCAGAACAGACATATGGCCAGCTGCACTGTCTTACTTGTGTTACTCGCTCCTATCGCTGCTGGCTTTTAAATATACTTGCAAGAAGCTCACTTATTTAATTTTCAGTAACTACTGATACCAGATAAGATTGAACACCATGGGGTGTTTCCAAAACAATTATTTGAACTGCAATAGGGTTTAGCATGCATTGTTGTTTATATGAATGTGTCTCCATTATGAAGGAAACTGAGTATATGTCCCAGTCTGCAACCAAAATAAAGATAGCAGTGCTCAGAGGCCAGTGGTGTTATAAAAAAATCATCTCAGTGTAACTTTACATACATGTCACTTTAAAGAGTTTCTGAGCAATGCACTATTGGGTCAGGATTAACTCCATGACACAAGGGGATGAAGCCATGACTATGGCATAAACAATCTGAGTACAGGAACAGCAGATGCAAGAGGGAGAGGACTGATAAGACAATGACATGACTATGTGTATTACAAGGGAGGGTGAGGTGATGAGATGCTGAAAAGGTCATCCACTGTCTGCTTCTCAGTGGAGAATGGACCATCAAGAAATCTGCAACCTTTAACCAAGATATGTGCTTGGGAATTCATGAGGGTGTATATCATCATGGAATACACTCTCGTAGTCCTGCCCTAACAGCACTTTGACATGCAGCTATAGATATAAAACCAGTACAAGTCTAGAGGTAGAGGTAACTTTCACATGCCAGCCCATCTCAGAAGCCATAATAAGATGGAACTCTGTTGACCACTATTCCCTGATCACATGATACCAAACCTGCATTAGCCATAAAAGTTATTTCCATCTGCAGAGATAACACTTGCCCAGGAAAAGGAAATATTAGGGTATGTCCTAGTATTTATTTATTTGTTTGTTTATTTATTTATTGCCATTTATTTACCAGTAAAGTCCAACTGGGCACAGGTGCCCTTTTTCAGCTGACACCCAAGGAGAAATGCTCCAATGTATCATATTTAATATAATCAATATTTATAATAACAAATTTTACAATGCAGCTTCAGTGAATACATAACACAATAGTGACCGTTACAATTTTTTTGTTGATATTCATAAACATTAAATTTACAAGCCTGCTACTGAGACTTTACAGATAGAAGGATGGTGTATAAGATAAGTAGGAGTAATTTAAGAAATACAATAGAGTGAGGTATTATAGAAGATAAGCAAGTTTGATTGCTAACAGAGAAGTACTGATTGAATGGTAATTTGGTTGTGGTAATTAGAAGTAGGTATAGTAGAAGTACAATAAAGTGATGCATTAGAAGGGGGTAATCAGGTTAAGTGATTTAGAGCTGTTTTTGTTTGCTGGACTTTGTTTTTGGATATCCTAGATTCCACTACGTTTTTTTGCTGCAGTTATTATTTAACTGAAGGAGACAAATCGGAAGATAATATTGAAGTAGGGGTATAATTGCTGGGCTGGCAGATGGGGTATGGATGATTTTATTTGTTAAGGTGAGCTGAGTCTAAGATAGGAGGTGAGGAAACTCAAGCCAGTTAAGTGTTTTTAGTGCTAAACAGTGGTGGGTCTGGAAAGGTTTGTTGCAAGTGTATCTGGCAACTTTGTTAGAGCACTGTTCAGGTTTAGAAGTGAGTAAGGCTTGTAGGTTGATCACGTTAGGGGCTCCATATAGGAGAGAGCGTAAGAGGTAAGTGGTAGTTAAAGTTACCTTGGCAGTGCCTGTAAGGAATTTTGTTAGTCTGTGTAGGATGACTCATTTCCAATAGGTTTGCTTGAAGCTGCTGTGGATATAAAAATCTAATTTAAGATTGTTGTCGATTGTCATGCTGAGTAGTTTTGTATGTGGGTAACTTCAATCATGGTATTATTTAAGGAAGACATTTTAAAGTTGTTTTTTTTTCATGGAAATTGGATTTTATAAAAAAAGAGAAGTAATTTAGTTTTCCGGGATTTATTAGCAGGTGATTATCTTGTATTCAACTTTCAACAGAATTAAAGGCTTCTTGAGTAATTCTCTGAAGATGGCTTAGGTTATCAGAAATGCATATTAGGATAGAATCAGCAGTGTATTGTATGAGGGAAGAGTGTAGAGAGGATTTATGTAAATTGTTAGTGAATATATTAAAGAGTAGAGGGCCAAAAATGGAACCCTGTAGCACACCAGTACTGACAGGAAGGAAGGAAGGGAGATATAGCAGAGAGAGCCATTTAATAGACTGGTGTCTACCAGTTAAGTAGTTGTTAAACCACAGTAGTGTGGGTTGTGATAGCCCAAGGGCAGACATCTGGTAGAGGAGTTTTTGATGAGAAAGAGACTAGATCAAAAACTTTAGAGAGATCAAGGAATACAGAGGAAACAAGTCTGCCTTCTTCTCTGGCTTTGTTAATAGAATCTGTAAAAGTTAATAAGGCTGTGGTAGTACTGTGGGCACGTCTAAAACCATGATGTGTGGAAGTCAGGAGCTTTTCTTGAAGAATATGTTACTTATGAATGCACTTCTCCAGAATTTTTGAGAAAGAGGATAATATGGTGATAGGTCTGAAATTGGTTATATCAGATGAGGTTCCTCCTTTATAAAAGTGGATGATAAAGAATTTTTTTCCATAGGGAAGGAACGTATGATCCCTTGATAGATCTGTTAATTAGAAGAGTCACGGGATAGGCTATGGAACCAGCAGCCAGGCTAAGGTATGCTGTTGGAAGATTATCTACGAAGAAAAACATGATTTCAGCTTAAGTCACAATTTGATGTATGAGATTGGGAACCCATATCTGTTTTCCTCAAATGAAACTGTGTGATCCCTACATTCAAGCTTAATGAATTTGTTAACTATGCATGATATTGAATGCATTTATGAGTAACGATTCTACATAAGGTCTTTAATATTAACTATCATTTGTATCTAAATTGTATAATGCATCTTGCAGCTTTTCTCCCCAGGCCTACACTGAGAATGGGTCAATTCGGCCCAGTGGACTTCCCGGTAATCAAATTGCAAATAAATAAATGTGTTTTAGGGTGAACCAGAGGGTGTTTACCATCTGAGGAAAGTGCATGTCAGGAGTGTTGGGAAGAAATTCTTTAGTAAGGGCTTTAAAGCTTTCTATAAAATGTGTGTTAAATTGGGCAGCTATTTCAGAGAAAGGGTTACTTGGGGCAAGATTAGTAGTGGTGTATGTTCCAGGGTAGAGTATATTATTAATAGAAGACCAGAATTTTTTTTTAGGGATGGAAGACTAATTTAGTAAGGGGTTACTGACATAGATTTTCTTGCCTGTGATAATTTCTCTTTTAGTAAAGTTACATAGCTTTAAAATGTGTGGTAGCATACCTCTCAACTGTACAAATTTTTGCAGAATGTCCAGATTTTTGCCTTATATTTTTGCCCATTTTTCATAAAATTGTGGTTTTCTGGCAAATTAGTAGGAAATAATTAAAGATTGAAGTCAGAAAATAATGACAGACATTTGAGTTTCAGACTTCATACTCTTCATAAAATTTATGCTAATACAGAACCTGATATTCTATCAAACTTTCCAAGTTTGTTCATAGGTGTGTACTAGGCTAACGGCCCTGGAGCCTATATAATCCTAGCCCAAGAAGATTCCCTGGCATCATGCCACACAAATATTGCACATTGTAAGAGCAATATTTAAAAATTGTCTCAATTTTTGGGCCTTTGTCCCCCATTATTTATGGCTTTGTCCACGTTTCTTGCTCTAAGAGGTTGAGAGGTATGCGTGGTGATCTATAATTTAACAATTCTTTCTAAGCCCTGTCTCTTTCACTCATTAGGTGCCTGCTTTGAGTGAATAACCAAGGAATATGGTTATTCTTTATTTTTTTGTTCTAGTTGGAGCTAGACCATTGAGGGTTTTCAGGAAAAATGAGTTAAATTTGTGAACAACTTTGTTGAGTGGAATATTTTTCAGCATCGATCAGTTAAAGGAGTTTGAAACAGCTCCAACACCAGCAGGATACTTTATCTGTTATGCTGTCAGTAGAGCAATGTTATATAATAAGAACTTTAGAATGACAAAATGATAATAGAACATTAGAATAACACAAGCTTTGGAAGCACAAGACTGCAGTATAGCTGTTTAGAGAAAGTAAGGTATTGAAAAACAACATGAACCTATGGTTGAGGTTTCCTCAGACAGTTACCATTATACAGTGAACTAACTGAGTGCAAAAAGGGCTGCAGAGAGAAGTGGAACAAACTAAATTTGTTTGAAAGAGCAGCAACAAGAATATAACCAATTACCTGAAGGAGAAAAGGGCTAGACAGTAATATAATGAATATTGTTTATAGTTGTAAGCATGCGTTCTGTGGTAGGATACTGCGCTCTCACTACTATTATAAAGCAACAGACGATAACAAGTAAAACAGCAATTTACTTATGCCTTAAGTGAATAACAGTGGCCCTAAACAACATCACAATGGTACACTCCAAGTTCCCTGCTGAAATGCACCTGTGTGACTGAGCTAAGAATTCAGGATGTGTGAGCAGTAGTCAACCTTCTAAAAGCAGAATTTATGAGATCAGATTTAGCTATGGGGCAATGGAGGATCTGATGTTAGTGGTTGTTACCCTGCTAGTTAAGGGCAATTTAGAAAAAGACAAACAGAGATGCTGTGTAAGCCCCTTCCCCCAAAAAAAACACTAGTATGTAGGAATAGCTCACTGAATGTAGTCAATCAATTCTGAAAAACATGCTTTCATACCAAGACGAGTTAAATTATGCAAAACGTTTGACATAAACATCAATTTGCCCTAAATAGCCAGAAGAACCCCAATCCAGAGAATACAGCATGTAAACTAGAGACTCAGGAAAATGCCGTAACCACTGGAATCATATATTTGCATCCAGCATGCTTATGGTTTATAAAATGTTTTGAACTACTAACTTGCTCATAACAGGTGTGAAGGAATTTCAGATTTTTTTGATATTATAATAAATATTGGTCTATTTATCATTCTATTTTTAGTATATTTACATATGCATTTTTACCTATATATACACTGATGTATATATTTAATTTATTACACATACACCTGTTGTTTTAAATGTAATTCTGAAATGCTGAATTATTGAATTTTACATACACCAAAAATATTTTCATTTTTTAACTTCTTTTTATTCCAAATATTTACAATATAAGTAATTCACACACGATAAATGTCGTCCTATGAGAGGTTTGAATGAAGAGACGAATATATATGTACATTCTATATAACGTTATATAATGTTATATAACGCTATACATGAAACTAATATGTGTACTTAAGTGCATGTCAGATGACTTTAAAGTGTTTAATTATATGCATGATTCGTTATATTCAAGGTATCTAGTGATTCCGTTCAGTTTGTAGCTGTCTGTGTGACTTTAAAAACTTTTTATAGACAACGATCATTCTTAATTGAATTATCAGTTAATTGATTAATTAAATTCATGCATTGGGCTATGCCTCCTATAAATATGCTGCTTGTTTTTATAGTACATTGTCTGAAGAAGCGTATCATAGCATACGCGAAAGCGCTCACCGTTTGTCCTTTCTTTTTCGAATAAATTATTTTATGCAACGTGGAGAGTCAGAGGTTTTTGTTCTACACTTTTATTTTTTATTCTAACTTCAGACTCTTTAGCTGATAGAGATCCGTTCTTGTTTTGTAGGTTGATCACGTTAGGGGCTCCATATAGGAGAGAGCGTAAGAGGTAAGTGGTAGTTAAAGTTACCTTGGCAGTGCCTGTAAGGAATTTTGTTAGTCTGTGTAGGATGACTCATTTCCAATAGGTTTGCTTGAAGCTGCTGTGGATATAAAAATCTAATTTAAGATTGTTGTCGATTGTCATGCTGAGTAGTTTTGTATGTGGGTAACTTCAATCATGGTATTATTTAAGGAAGACATTTTAAAGTTGTTTTTTTTTCATGGAAATTGGATTTTATAAAAAAAGAGAAGTAATTTAGTTTTCCGGGATTTATTAGCAGGTGATTATCTTGTATTCAACTTTCAACAGAATTAAAGGCTTCTTGAGTAATTCTCTGAAGATGGCTTAGGTTATCAGAAATGCATATTAGGGTAGAATCAGCAGTGTATTGTATGAGGGAAGAGTGCAGAGAGGATTTATGTAAATTGTTAGTGAATATATTAAAGAGTAGAGGGCCAAAAATGGAACCCTGTAGCACACCAGTACTGACAGGAAGGAAGGAAGGGAGATATAGCAGAGAGAGCCATTTAATAGACTGGTGTCTACCAGTTAAGTAGTTGTTAAACCACAGTAGTGTGGGTTGTGATAGCCCAAGGGCAGACATCTGGTAGAGGAGTTTTTGATGAGAAAGAGACTAGATCAAAAACTTTAGAGAGATCAAGGAATACAGAGGAAACAAGTCTGCCTTCTTCTCTGGCTTTGTTAATAGAATCTGTAAACGTTAATAAGGCTGTGGTAGTACTGTGGGCACGTCTAAAACCATGATGTGTGGAAGTCAGGAGCTTTTCTTGAAGAATATGTTGAAGAAGTTACTTATGAATGCACTTCTCCAGAATTTTTGAGAAAGAGGATAATATGGTGATAGGTCTGAAATTGGTTATATCAGATGAGGTTCCTCCTTTATAAAAGTGGATGATGAAGAATTTTTTTCCATAGGGAAGGAACGTATGATCCCTTGATAGATCTGTTAATTAGAAGAGTCACGGGATAGGCTATGGAACCAGCAGCCAGGCTAAGGTATGCTGTTGGAAGATTATCTACGAAGAAAAACAGGATTTCAGCTTAAGTCACAATTTGATGTATGAGATTGGGAACCCATATCTGTTTTCCTCAAATGAAACTGTGTGATCCCTACATTCAAGCTTAATGAATTTGTTAACTATGCATGATATTGAATGCATTTATGAGTAACGATTCTACATAAGGTCTTTAATATTAACTATCATTTGTATCTAAATTGTATAATGCATCTTGCAGCTTTTCTCCCCAGGCCTACACTGAGAATGGGTCAATTCGGCCCAGTGGACTTCCCGGTAATCAAATTGCAAATAAATAAATGTGTTTTAGGGTGAACCAGAGGGTGTTTACCATCTGAGGAAAGTGCATGTCAGGAGTGTTGGGAAGAAAATCTTTAGTAAGGGCTTTAAAGCTTTCTATAAAATGTGTGTTAAATTGGGCAGCTATTTCAGAGAAAGGGTTACTTGGGGCAAGATTAGTAGTGGTGTATGTTCCAGGGTAGACTATATTATTAATAGAAGACCAGAATTTTTTTTTTAGGGATGGAAGACTAATTTAGTAAGGGGTTACTGACGTAGATTTTCTTGCCTGTGATAATTTATCTTTTAGTAAAGTTACATAGCTTTAAAATGTGTGGTAGCATACCTCTCAACTGTACAAATTTTTGCAGAATGTCCAGATTTTTGCCTTATAATTTTGCCCGTTTTTCATAAAATTGTGGTTTTCTGGCAAATTAGTAGCAAATAATTAAAGATTGAAGTCAGAAAATAATGACAGACATTTGAGTTTCAGACTTCATACTCTTCATAAAATTTATGCTAATACAGAACCTGATATTCTATCAAACTTTCCAAGTTTGTTCATAGGTGTGTACTAGGCTAACGGCCCTGGAGCCTATATAATCCTAGCCCAAGAAGATTCCCTGGCATCATGCCACCCAAATATTGCACATTGTAAGTGCAATATTTAAAAATTGTCCCAATTTTTGGGCCTTTGTCCCCCATTATTTATGGCTTTGTCCAGGTTTCTTGCTCTAAGAGGTTGAGAGGTATGCGTGGTGATCTATAATTTAACCATTCTTTCTAAGCCCTGTCTCTTTCACTCATTAGGTGCCTGCTTTGAGTGAATAACCAAGGAATATGATTATTCTTTATTTTTTTGTTCTAGTTGGAGCTAGACCATTGAGGGTTTTCATGAAAAATGAGTTAAATTTGTGAACAACTTTGTTGAGTGGAATATTTTTCAGCATCGATCAGTTAAAGGAGTTTGAAACAGCTCCAACACCAGCAGGATACTTTATCTGTTATGCTGTCAGTAGAGCAATGTTATATAATAAGAACTTTAGAATGACAAAATGATAATAGAACATTAGAATAACACAAGCTTTGGAAGCACAAGACTGCAGTATAGCTGTTTAGAGAAAGTAAGGTATTGAAAAACAACATGAACCTATGGTTGAGGTTTCCTCAGACAGTTACCATTATACAGTGAACTAACTGAGTGCAAAAAGGGCTGCAGAGAGAAGTGGAACAAACTAAATTTGTTTGAAAGAGCAGCAACAAGAATATAACCAATTACCTGAAGGAGAAAAGGGCTAGACAGTAATATAATGAATATTGTTTATAGTTGTAAGCATGCGTTCTGTGGTAGGATACTGCGCTCTCACTACTATTATAAAGCAACAGACGATAACAAGTAAAACAGCAATTTACTTATGCCTTAAGTGAATAACAGTGGCCCTAAACAACATCACAATGGTACACTCCAAGTTCCCTGCTGAAATGCACCTGTGTGACTGAGCTAAGAATTCAGGATGTGTGAGCAGTAGTCAACCTTCTAAAAGCAGAATTTATGAGATCAGATTTAGCTATGGGGCAATGGAGGATCTGATGTTAGTGGTTGTTACCCTGCTAGTTAAGGGCAATTTAGAAAAAGACAAACAGAGATGCTGTGTAAGCCCCTTCCCCCCAAAAAAACACTAGTATGTAGGAATAGCTCACTGAATGTAGTCAATCAATTCTGAAAAACATGCTTTCATACCAAGACGAGTTAAATTATGCAAAACGTTTGACATAAACATCAATTTGCCCTAAATAGCCAGAAGAACCCCAATCCAGAGAATACAGCATGTAAACTAGAGACTCAGGAAAATGATGTAACCACTGGAATCATATATTTGCATTCAGCATGCTTATGGTTTATAAAATGTTTTGAACTACTAACTTGCTCATAACAGGTGTGAAGGAATCAAAGGGTACTTTGAGGACAGAATGCTGGAACACAAAATCAGGAAGAGCTAATGGCAGGCAAGAGAAAAGCAGTGGAGCAGAGTGATACTCGTAACAATGACATAGCTTGCTCAGCGTATACATTGTGATTAGCAATGGAGTGGAGGTGGAATTTACTGATCACCATTGCTACAAGTTCTGCACTATACATCCCCCACCATTCCATTTCTCGGAAGTAGTAATATTGTGGTGCAAACAGAATAAAAGACAGCCTCCAGTATATACATAGAGCTCTGTGTACACATAAGCAATGACACAATTTAAAACAAGGAGATAAACTCAGTGTTTTGAAAATAAACAAAAATAAAGCCAAAGTAGCAACACCTGTTAGAGTCATCATAAAAAGTTTAAGTGTGAGTATCAAGTTCTATTTGGAGTACTGTATTTCAAAGGCAAACTGCAAGAAATGTTTTGAAAACATCAGGGTTTTGGGGGGGTCTATGTTCGCACATCAAAAAAAAATTATAACGAATGCCTAATAATCGAACATCAAACAGAGAAAGTTTAATGTACCAAAAAAGCTTAACAGCAAAAAATAATTCATTGAATGGCCATAGTTGGTCAACATCATGAATGTAATCAACCAATGTGGGGGGCTCTGCACCCCACACTCCCCCCCAACTATCTATATCAACTCCAAGATCACACTACCATGGGGAATAGGGCAAATTTAAAAAAAGGTTTCCTTTGCTTACCTCATGCATCACAGTACTTCCTGGTTGTTGGCCAACTATGGCAATTCAATTAATTATTTCTTGCTGTTAAGCTTTTTGGTACATTAGACTTTCGCTGTTTAATGTTCAATTATTAGTCGTTCTCTGTCATTTTTTTTTCTGTGCGCGAACATAGACCTGGATTTGGGATGAGTGTATGGTGTAGAGGGATAAAGCCCTGACTACAACCAAGACAATCCACATTTGATTAGTGGTTTGGATGGTGGAAGAGTCAAGGTGGGAAGGAGACGGTGGGATTGAAGAGCTTATGCCAGCTCTTGATGGTCACAGTCAGCCAATTTGCTCCACTCTGTGTGAACACTTGTAGAAAAGCAATGGCTGTAGGACCAGATGACATGAGATTAATGATCCAAAGTCAGTGACGTTAGCCATCATAGTGTTTATCTGTTAATAAGCACATATAAGAGGGAATGGGTAGGATGCTCACACTGTGATATGTGTGTGTGTGTGTGTGTGTGTGTGTGTGTGTGTGTGTGTGTGTGTGTGTGTGTGTGTGTGTGTGTGTGTGTGTGTGTGTGTGTTCCCATGTCTACCAACAGGGTCATAGTTAACACCAGCATAGAAACACACTGTGTGATGGCTGTTCCAAGAATTACTCTTACCCCAGTAATGTGGAATAAGTGTGTGCTGATGGCAGTTTAAAGGTCAGCAGGCACAGGGCCCAGACAAAAAAATACAGAAAAAAACAGGATTGAGTAGCAGTGTGAAACTAAATGCAGGCAACCAGAAGAGATACTATTATAACTTAATACCAGTGTTTTGATATATAAATATATGTGCCTAGGGGTCTACCTGAAAACGCTGACAGTGCACAATGCCGACGATGAGAACACCGACAATGGAAGATCGACAACGGAGAAGACCGACAGTTGAGAATCCCGACGCTGAGAACACCGACATGTTAAGGTAAGTGTACAATAGGGATGGACGTTAGGGTAAGGGTGTGGGTAAGGTAAGTGTGTGATAGTGATGGATGTTAGGGTAGGGTGCGGGTCAGGTAAGTGTGCGATAGTGATGGACTTTAGGTTTAGGGGCAGGTTAAGTGAGTTAGGGTTAGGGTGCAGGTAAGGTAAGCGTGTGATAGTGACGGACTTGAGGGTTAGGGGCAGATTAAGTGTGTTAGGGTTAGGGTTAGGGTGCACGTAAGGTAAGTGTGCGATAGTGAAAGTGTTAAGGGTTAGGGGCAGATTAAGTGAGTTAGGGTTAGGGTGCGGGTAAGGTAAGTGTGCGATAGTGACGGACCTTAGGGTTAGGGTTTGGGTTAAGGTTAGTGCATAGATAGTTGTGTATGTAAGGTTTACTGTAGGTTTGTAAGGTTTTTGATGTGCTTATGTTGTGTGTGTTTTTCGGGAAAGGTATTTGTTTTCTTGATTGTCGGGATTTTGATTTGTCAGGCATGTGAAGTTTTGTGTTTTTGAACTTTCTATTTTTTGTCATTTTTTTCGTATTGGTTATTTCGTTGTTGGTGTTTTGGCTTATCGGTGTTATCAGGTAGACCCGTGCCTAGATACCCACTGTAATTCAGTTTATTTGTGTATCTGTAGCAGAAACAGCAACCACTTGAAGGGTTTGTTTTAATTGACTTACAGCTTTAATCACTCCAAATGCCTTGACACAAAAAGTGCTGAGTGTAAAACTGATGTCACATTAAAATAGTAGAGACTATATAACAATTATCAACCTTCTCCCACTACAAAATGTAATAGGAAAGGTGACTTTGCAGTCAGTGGAATATGAAGCCATAGATGATTGCGCTGTCCTCCTTGTGATCCCAACTTGCAATGGTCTAACTGTCTTTATTTGAATTTGTCTGTAAAAAACTAATTTGGCTTGTACTGTAAATTCCTTCAGAAATAAAACACCACAAAAGTTTAGTTGAAGGTCAGCATGGCCTTGTTTAACCAATTAATTGTTTCAAAGGCAGAGGGAAGGCGCACCCTTCTATAAATTCAAAACACGAATGAAGAAATGGAGGCTATTCTTGGGACACGATCCCTGTTTTCATGGGTCATTCTTCTGTAAGAGGAATAAGCAAAGGGATAGCCTGTAAAGTGGCAAGAATGAATTATAGGAGAGTTATTTCTTGCCAGAATTGTTATTTGCATTCCTCTTGACCTTTTTTGGAAATGTCATTCTTGTGGTTTTTGATGCAGTAAAAAAGTCAGCACTGTTTTATAGTAAGGATGAGAAAAAACAAGCATGCATGGCTTGCTGTGACTCACAGCTGTGCAATAAAACCACAGGCATTGCTGGGTCTCCTTAAACTAAACATAATGATTTACTTTGTGATGCAATGATATTCTTTTCAATATCATATTTTCTTTGTGTAAGGAGAGAAGAAAAAAATGCTTAGAAGAACTATCAATATTTCACCAAAAACAATTACTTAGGATACTTAATTCTGCATTTTATGTAACCTCCTTTCCAATATTTAGAATACCAACGTTCTGATTTTAAATTATGTATTTACAGTTTCTGCCCTATCTGAAGTTATATCCCTTTCATAATCACTTCAAACTTCATCTCATTAAAGTACCTGTGATGAAGCAGTGTAAATTATGACCTCGGCTAATAAGAAAACAAGGTGTATAAATGACTCTCAAGAAACAACAATTTTCTTATAATGGATTTTTATTTAAGTAATAAATAATGTTGAAGAGAAACATCTTTTGTCATAAAATAAAAGCCAAATGTGTCTAAATGTGATTTTAATGAAGTTGCCCAGAAGGCACTGGCAGCAACAAGAGTCTTTGTAAATCAGAAGGGAGGATGCGTCAGACTATAAATCAGAAAGAGCTGCTGCATAGTACGCTTGCCTACCAGTTATTGCAGGGAGAACAGGAAATATTTCATAATAAAAGACAGTGAATAAAAAATAAGTATAGAAGAACAGTATAAGAAATACATTTACTGATAAGCAGCAGTTGTGCTAGAATTTATTGAATCAGATATCTACAACCTAGCTAACTCAAGTCACTGGAAGATGAATAGTATTAAAGGTCACTTCCATGGAATTTACTCTTCCCAGGCAACAATGAGCTATCATTGAGAACTCTGGATACTGAAATATAGGCAATGAACAAAAGAAATTATTAAAATTCCAATTTTAATATTGCAAAAAACATATTTTTTTCTAATTTCAGTATTTTAAGTATGCATAACTTTGTTCCAAGAAGATGGAGCCAAAAACAAAGCAGCAAGATAACTAAAGAGAATGCATCTGCAAGGTGCCTGCCTACTTTTATTTCTGTACTAAATGCATGAGGGCAAATTCTATGTGGCAACCTATATTTTACACCAGTTTGCTGCAATCAGACAGCTAACAATGTGTTGGTGAGGCTTCCCCGTATATCCCCACTTTGTTAATACAAAGAAGGGACAGGTACAAATACACAATTCTGAAATCTTCTTTTCAGGAATAAGTGTTCATTTAAAAACATGTGAAGGATTTTTCAGTATATTCTCTGTAATAGTTTGGATGGCCTATGAGAACCCAGTATCCCATATTCCTAACACAGTGATCTGAAAGCAGGATCCTAAAGGATAATCTCACTCCATGGTGGTAAAAGAGTGTGTAATCATATTAGATGTTCTAAGAATAGCATGCCTCTCAGAAATCAACAGTACTATACTAAATCTGGGGGTAGCTAACTTAGTAGCATTGTTTGTGCAGCATTGTATATATGGAGTAAGTAAATTAGATAGCTTGCTAGTTGAATTTACATATTTACATAAATCAATCCAAGCTTTAGTTATTTGGCAATGAGGGATTCAGCTGGCTTTGCACAAATGGGAGAGAAGGTAATACAGTGACAGCTTCCATTAGTTTCATAAAACTTACTGTAATAAATCTAGCAGACATACTGCAGCAAATGATGAAGAAGCTATGTAGGTGGGGTGGAATGAATAAAAGCTATGACAGAGGGAGCAAACAACAGTTAAGTAGGATAGTGCAAAAGAAAATGGCATTACTGAGTTTCAATATTCGCAGGTAAGGCTAGCTTTGAATATTATGTCAAATAATAGTCTACAAAAGTTAGGTTGATTCATCATTAAATGTTAGGTGGGTTTAGAGGCCAAGTATAAGAGTGTGGAATACATGCAAGAATACTAGCTTTGGGATATTAGATGAAATCTCACATAGTGCCCAGAAGTGACCTTTATGCAGGCAACAACATACACCAAAATCAGGAAATTACATATTGGAAGGCCGAGTCTCCATATATGCTGACTCTAATACTAACCCTGCTGCTGCACCTAAGCCCAAACCTACACATTAACTTACCAAAACCCTCACCCTAATTGTACCACTACACAAAACACACACACACACACACACACACACACACACACACACACACACACACACACACACACACACACACACACACACACACACACACACACACACACACACACACACACACACATGCTCACACACACACACACACACACACACACACACACACACACACACACACACACACACACACACACACACATAAAACACCTAAAACTGTCACCTTATTCTAACACTAACCCAAAAAACAATCTCAACTACAATCCTACCCCTAATTCTAAAACTTTATGAAAGCTTTAACATTAGAACAAAACCTCATTTATCTGTATAAAGAACAGCTCGCATACCACAGAAAGTCTACAATCCGACATTCGAAATCGTCTGCAATCAGCTAGCAGGAATTTTGACAAAATGTTACAGAAATAAACTCTGTTGATAAAATGTGCATTCAACAAAGTGTATTGCAAACATCTGTAAATATGTATTATATACAGTGGATATAAAAAGTGCAAACACCCCTGCTAAAATGCCAGTTTTTTGTGATATAAAAAATGAGACCACAATAAATCATTTCAAAACTTTTCTCACTTTTAATGTAACCTATAACCTGTACAATTGAAAAACAAATCTGTTAGGGGAAAAAATATAAAAAACATACAGTAAGCTGGTTGCATAAGTGTGCACATCCTTAAACTAATACTTTGTTGAAGACAGTAAAACTACTGCAACAGTTAAAGAGAAATGAACCTAGAGTAGATATGACATGAGACATTATGTGAGATATTTAAGCAGTTTGAGAAAGCAACAAAAATGCATGAAGACTACTAGAATGCATTTAACGAGGCATAATAAATAGACAAAAAGAAATGTGTATCCCTCTGTACAATTAGGTGTGAAACCTCTGTGAGAAGATCTGTAAATAATAGGGTAGATTAGCCTGTGCAAATGAAAGTGGTGTGTCTTCAACCAAAACTGCACGATTAGAAATTAAGGGAACTTACATTGTAAATGTACCTCAAAGGAATCATTAGAATCCACAGGAGTAGTTTCCAGTTAAACAACTGTGAAAACAAAGACGACTGTAGTTTCTACCAAAACATGTATAATTTATATGTAATATAAGAAAACACTTTTTTTTTTTTTTTTTACAAAGAGAGTGTTGCATGTGTGAAACTGCCTTGACAGTGCAGGTTTAAAGGACTGAAGTTTGAATGGAAATGCTTTTCTAATGACGTTGTAGGAAAATGGGGCAGTTTTTCAAGTCTAGGTTTATTATTAGAGACACTGAATTTTGCCCCTTTAGTTAGCAGCACTCAGCATACCTATAAACCTCTTAGAGCAAGAAATCTGGACAAAGCCATTAATAAAAGTGGGACAAAAGCCCAAAAATAGGGACAATTGTAAATATTGTTCTTACAAACTTAGAAAGTTGATAGAATAACAGGTTTTGCATTAGCATGAATTTTATGAAGGGTATGAAGTCTGAAACTAAAATGTCTGTCATTATTTTCTAACTTCAGTCTTTAATGATTTGCCACTTCTTCTTTTGGCTTTTCCCAGTTAGGGGTCACCACAGCGGATCATCTGTCCACTCATGATTGGCAGTTGAGTTTTACAGTGTCAAGTTGCCAGCCCAGTGCCCAACCTTCCACAGAAGGCACACATGCACACATTCACACCTAGGGCCCATTTAGAGTGTCCAATCCTCCTACTGCATGTCTTTGGGAGGAAACCCACACAACCACAGGGAGGATATGCAGACTCCACACAGAAGGCACCCCAGGCAAGAATTGAACTGGAGAACCTCTTGCTGTGAAGTGGCAACACTAACCGCTGCACCACCATGGCTGCTTTAATGATTTGCCACTAATTTGCCAGAAAACCACACTTTTTTTAAAAATGGTCCAGAAATATGAAGAAAAAATCTGGACATTCTGTGAATATCTTTACAGTTGTGAGGTATGCTCAGTGCTGTTATGTGTCATTGCATAAGCTCAGTTTTTTAGATCCTTTCACTTGCTTTGATAGCAGAATAGCAAGTCATGTTTTGGAGCTGTTTAAAATTGCAGAACTGATCCTAATACTGTATATTGCCCCAAGCATGTCTTGGAAAGCTACCAATAGCTCTGCATTAGGATACCTGTTGAAATCTGGCATCTTTGCAAGGAAAAAGTACATCACTTAGCTAATGTTCATCTTCTGTTGTTTGATAAAGTACAGTTTTGTACCTACCATAAATGTAGATGTTCGAAGATCCACATTGCTGCAGTCCTTACACTTGGGTAGTCCGCTGTCCTCGGTCGGCCCGAATATCAAAGTATAAGGCTGACGTCGGTCAGGGCGCATTAGACTGACATCAGGACGTCAGGGTACAAATGCGCATGACCGACGTCATATTCTCAGTCTTTTCTTGCCCCAGATGTCAGAAGACCCTAACAAGAAAGGTCAAAAACTCAAAGACAACAAACAACCAACCAACCACCCTAGCACTAATAATATGTACAATATATACAATATCACAATATTTACAATCCAACCCACACAACCGCCTCTAACTACAGAGGGGAAGGAGGAGGGTGGACTGCAGCAATGTGGATCTTCGAACATCTACATTTATGGTAGGTACAAAACTGTACTATGTTCTTCATCTCACATTGCTGCAGTCCTTACACTTGGGTAGAATCCCAAAGCAGAGGTAAGGAGGATGGCACAACTATAAAGAAGCAGGAGCTGCCAAAATGCCCTGTAAAATAGCAGTGGCAAAACCAGCCCTAGATTTAGAGTAAAGTGGAAGGTGATAATGCTTAGAGAAGGTATGCACTGAACTCCAGGTAGCTGCCTCCAAGATATCTTTAGTTGCCACCCCTTAAAAAGCTGTTGAAGTGGCAGTAGCCCTAGTGGAATGAGGCCTAATCCCAGCTGGAACCTCCTTGCCATGATGGGAATAACAGAAAGCAATGCAACACCCAATCCACCTAGAAATAGTTTGTTTTGACACAGGCTTGCCCTGAGAACTCAAAGCAAAAGAAACAAATAACTGCTGAGACTGCCTGAACCCTTTAGTTCTGCTCAAATAATATCGCAACTGCCTGTGTATATCCAAAGTGTGCAAAATCTTTTCCCCTTTATTTGGGGTTTGCATAAAAGGTAGGCAAATGAATAGTTTGGTTTAAAGCCACACTAGAAACCACTTTAGGCATAAAGGAAGGATTAGTACAAAGATACCCTATCCTTATGGAAAATTAAGAAAGGCTCAACTGCCATAAGGGCCTGTAATTCAGAAACCCTTCTCGCAGAGGTAATGGCTAACAAAAAGCAGTCTTCCATGATAAATATTTCAACTCAGCAGTAGCTGCAGGCTCAAAAGGTTGTAGAGTGAGTTTCTCCAACACAAAATTGAGATCCCAAGCAGGAGTAGGAGCTCTTCGTGGGGTCTTATATTCTTTGCCCCTCTAAGGAATTGCTTAAACAAAGGATGAGAAAACAATGGTGGGTCACAATCATAGTGAGCAGAAATTGCTGCAGCATGAATCTTAATAGAAGAGAAGGACAAACCTTTGTCCAGTAACTCAGTAAGATATTGAAGAGCCACACTTAAATTAGGCTTAGAAACATCAAATGCTTTTGCTGCACTCCAAAATAAAAATCTCTTCCATTTACCCGCGTACACTTTCCTTGTACTAGGCTTTCTGGCCTCCAAAATAACATTCAAAACTTGCTGTGGAAGCTGAAACCCTCCAGGGTTTAAAACAGAATATGCCAGGCTGTCAGGTGAAGAGAGTGAAGTTTGACATTGAGTAAATGACTGTTCTTCTGAGACAGCAGGTGTGGAATCGAAGGTAAAGGCCATGGCGGCTCCTGTACCAGACTTCTCAGTAGTGGGTACCAATGCTGTCGAGGCCAATCTGGAGCTATTAAAATCATCTTTGGTTTGTCCTGTCTGACCTTCAGAAGTACCTTTGGGAGGAGAGGCAGAGGTGGAAAGGCATACACATGAAGATTGCTCCAATTGAATGAAAGAGCATCCACTTTCCAGGCTGTGGGATGAAAACTTTTGTGCAAAACTTTGGCAGCTGGTAGTTTAGTGGAAGCGAACAGATCTATGTCTGGAGTTCCCCATGACACTGTCAATTTCTGAAAAACTTGAGGATCCAATTTCCACTGTGGGGATCCATTATTTGTCTGCTCAACACATCTGCTAAGGAGTTCTGTGCTCCGGCAGAAACCTTGCCTGAAGATTTAGCTGTAAACTGAGAGCAGTCTCCCACAAAATCATTGCTTGTCTGCACAGAGGATAAGAATGTGTTCCCCTTGCTTGTTGATGTACCACATGACAGTTGTGTTGTCTGTTAGAATCAACACCTGCCCTGGAAGAAGTAAATCCTTGAAAGCTATTAATGCAAATTGGACTGCTAACATCTCCTTCAGATTGATATGTAGATGTAGTCTGGCAGGCCACTTGTCTTGTATCCACTTTCCATTTAGATGAGCTCCCCAAGCTTTGTCTGAGGCATCTGTCGTTAGAATCTGACTCGCCTCTGGCCGGGTCACAGAGAGTCCCTTGTTTAGGTGACATTCCTGAGCCCACCACAAAAATTCCTTTTGAATGCAAGGTATTATCTGAATGACAGTGTCCATATCCTGGCAGTGCTGCATCCATACATTTTTTAGATACCATTGTAGCTTCCTCATATGCAGTTTGGCATTGGGAAGCACCAGAATACAAGATGCCATGAACCCCAAGGCTTGAAGGACTGTCCTTGCAGTCAGCCTGGACTGATGAGACAATTGATGGAAGTAAAGAGAAAGATTCTGTTGTTTGTCCGGGGTCAAAAAGGCCATCTGGGATGCTGTATTCAGTCTCACACCCAGAAAGCACATGTCCTGAGAGGGTACTAGACTGGACTTTATTTTGTTCACAGAATACCCCAGGCATCTTAGCACTGCTATCACATAATGTAGATGATGAAGAAGTTCGTCCTTTCCCTGAGCCAGAATCAGGCAATCGTCCAAATAAGGATAGATCTGTATTCCTCTTAGCCTGAAGAAAGCTATCACTGGAGCCAGAACCTTCGTGAACACTCTGGGCAGTAGATAAGCCAAAGGGCAATGCAGAGAACTGATAATGAGAAGTCCCAGCCTGAAAACGTAGATACTTCCTGCAACTTAGCCTGATAGGAACATGAAGGTAAGCCTCCTTGAGATCTAGAGTCACCATCCAGTGATCTTTGCCCAGCAGAGGTAAAAGCTGTTGTAACATCAACATTTTGAACTTGGGAATGTCCAGAT
The DNA here is from genome assembly GCF_019279795.1 of Protopterus annectens. NCBI lineage: Eukaryota > Metazoa > Chordata > Ceratodontiformes > Protopteridae > Protopterus > Protopterus annectens. The sequence continues at coordinate 1,251,250,110 of NC_056744.1, read as the reverse complement.
AAGTGTTGAGGATAGATAAATCCAAAATTGGTCTCCACGTGTTCCCCTTCTTTGGTACTAGGAACAGGCGAGAATAAAATCCTAGGCCCACTTCTGACAGAGGGACCGGTTGTATGGCCCCTATTTGGAGCAGCAGAGAAATTTGTTTGTGAGCCTCTATTCTTTGCTGAGGAGGAACGTCTGGCATGCCTTTGAAAGGAGGCAAGGTATGGAAATAAAACCTGTAACCTCGGTGTATGATATCCAGTACCCATCTGTCTTGGGTAATTAAACTCCAATTTTCCTTGAAAAGTGCCAACCTTCCTCCCAAAGGTGCTGCCAGACGAGAAGGCTCTGGCAGCTGAAAAGGTAGGTCATTGGGTCTGTTTACGAAAGGACTGACCCCTACCCTCACCAGAAGACTGTGCAGGTGAACTCCCTGTTCTAGGCCTGAAAGAGCCCTGAGCTCTGCCCCTACCACGTCTAGACCTACCCCTAGACTGGGAATCATAAGAAGGATATGTCCACCCCTTGGTAGGCCAATTTCTGCTAAACTTCAGAGGCTGAACCTGCAAAAAATCTTTAACAGTCTGCATAGACTTAGCCTTGTCTTCCATTTTCTTTAAGACTGCCTCAACAGGTGAACCAAACAACACATCAGATTGTAAAGGAGCATCTAAAATCCTCGTCTTAACATGTTCAGATAAATTCTGATCTCTCAGCCAGGCGTGCCTGCGAAGAACTGACCCAGTGGCAGCCACCCTGGACGAGGCCTGTACAGCATCAAAACCACATTGCAAAGAATGCTTACCCACTTGTTCAGAGACATGTACCAAATCTTGTAACTCTTTACACTCATTACCTTCCAGAGCATCTACCTTAGACTTCAACTGAGAAAGTAGATAGTTTTGGTATTTCAACATGTGAAACTGGCAATTCAGAGCCCTCATAGCTAGGGTGGAAGAAGTATAGACTTTCTTTCCCCACCTATCCAAAGCCCTGGCCTCTTTATCTGGAGGAACCGGATTTTTAACAACAGAAGCCTTAACCCCTTAGGCCCCTGACTGACAGTTTCTGGGTCCGCCCTAGGACTCTTAAAAAGATACTTATGAGCTTCAGGCACCCTATAGTACCTATCCGGTTTAACAGGAGCAGGAGGCAAAGAATCAGGATTAAGAGAAGCCTCTGCAAACACATCCTCCACAACATCCAGAACAGGAGGTATAGCCAAAGGCCTATGCTGGGCTAAAACAAAATTCCTAAGCCTTTTCCTGGAATCAGAGAAGTCCTGACCTTCCCACTTAAAATGCTCCCTCATGGAATGAAGAGTCTCTGAAAAAGAAAAATCCTCATGAGGAGAAGCAGAAGGAGTAGAATCATCCACATCAGAATCAGAATAAGGAGAATACTCCTGCAAGTCTTCAGCCGAAGACTCTGAAACATCTGAAGCCTGCTCAAAACTCCCCAACTCAGGTTCCACCCTAGGCCTCTTATCAGGATGGGGCAAAGAACCTCTAATCAAAGTAATCAAATCTTCTGCCATTTTAAGCATATGCTTCTTGGGCACAGATCCTGAAGAACTTGGAGTGACCCCAACTGAAGCTAAACCTGGCCTGCCTCTGGGGGAAGCCTTGGAAACAGAAGGAGAAGGCCTAACCACCCTAGGAAGGGAGGGGAGTGCAGTAACCTGAGAAGCCCCTTCTGCCTGACCTGCCTCCTGAGAGGCCACATCCTGCAATAACAAGGTCTCCCCCTGGGACTCCAGAGAAACCTCCGGTGGAACCACCGGCTCCACCGACACCTCTAAAGAACCGCGTCCGCACGGACTCATCTTGCCTGGACTTAGCTGCTTTATCCTTGCGCTTCTTGAAGAAGCGGGCGCCGGAGCATCCGACGGCATATTGTAATTGCACCGCTTCGAAGACTAACCTGGCACAGTCTAACCTTCTCTTAATAGTGCGCTTATTGAATCTAGCACAAAAGCGACACCCAACAACGTCGTGCTCAGGCCCTAAGCAAGGAATACACAAAGTATGATAATCTCTATGCGGTATCTGTTTCCCACAAGAAATACAGTTATTCACTTTTTCTGACATCCGGTAAACCACTGAGGCAACAAAAACTAAAATATTCTAACGGGTACTTAGCCAACTTTGACTCAGTCTGAAACTCCGAATTCGAAAAATTTCAGAACGCCGAACGGCACTTGCAACGCTGCTTCTGCATCGGACCATGCGGCAAAAAAGACTGAGGATATGACGTCGGTCATGCGCATTTGTACCCTGACATCCTGATGTCAGTCTAATGCGCCCTGACCGACGTCAGCCTTATACTTTGATATTCGGGCCGACCGAGGACAGCGTACTACCCAAGTGTAAGGACTGCAGCAATGTGAGATGAAGAACATCAATAAATTCTTTAGCAATCAAGTGCTTTTTCCTCTTGGGTTCTGCAACTCTTTGCAGCTGTCCTCTATTAAATGATGTCCTAGTACATTTATAATCTGTTTCACACATATACTTAGATCTGCATTGCACTACATCAATGCTACTAAAACAGGATACTGCATCCTAGTTTTATTTCTTTTTTTTGTAGGTTTGCTTGTACTTGAGCAACTACCTGATTGCTTCATAGATATCCAAACATTGTAGGTCTTCCATAGTGTGCTATGTTTTGTAAATAGGTGGCTCTCTCAGTTTTTATTTCTTCAATAGATAAAATGCCCCAGGTACAAAGCATACTTCTTAGCATGCCATCCTGAATCACATTTTTGAGACACAAAAAAAGAAATCAGTTTTTCATGAAGGAATGGTAGCTTAAGAAAACAAAGCTGCAAGCCACTTTCCTCCAGAGAGGCTAGACACCATCCCTGTATGAGGGTGTGTCCTGCCGCACTCCTGTTCTGTAATATCCAACAACGGCACATCATACCTCAGCACAAAAGAAATGCTTGCTGTGTTTACTAGTTTCAGAGTACATAGGCTGCAGCTTACAATACGAGTATTTTCACCTGCTCACTGTATTCTGTTCTTAAACTATGAATAGGTAAACAAAGTTGTGAACAAAGGTATTTATGTCTCAGGGCTTTACTACCTGGCTAAGCTATTTTTAAAAGGTAACACCAAGGGTTACTACTTAAAGAAATTGTGTTTGACAATAAACTATAATTTCTTAGCCAAAAGAAAAGCATTTCAGAATCAGTTTCTGATGCTCAGAATAAAATGAAAAATAAATGTAATGCAAACTGCACTATGTTTCCTAAAATAATATATTTACTTGCTAATTATAATTAACTTTTTAGGAAACATCAGGAATTGTACTAAAGAAAGAAAATCGAGTATGTCAAAGTGGTGTTGTGGTTACAGATACTACCTCACAGACTGGGCTTCTCCAGATAAGTTCTCAGTTGGTGTGTGTTAGGGCAGAGTCTGCATGTCCTCCCACTGTTGATTGGGATATTTTGTATATGCTCTGGTTTCCTCCACATCCCAAAAATGTGCCATAAGTGAATATATGACCCTCAACATTGCTACTAGTTGCATATCCCCTGAGTGAGACCCTGTGTGTGTGCCTCCAGTGACAGAGAGCTATCCTGTATAGAATTATTTTTCTGCCTTGCACCCATTGAGTGCTATAATAGGGTTTAGCTTACTGTGACCCTAAATTGTAATAAGTATGTAATCAAAGCTAGAGTAACTGAATAACAATGAATTTTATCTATGTATAATGCTGTACTCTTCAATTTTATATTGCAAAATTGTGAGTGCTAAGACAGGGACTGAGCCAAGGAAACACACTGGTGGGGTTGTACTTTACTAGGAAAATGCTGGCACTTAAAAAGCATCAGTTTGGGAGATACACCAGGACCACTACCCATGCTTTCTGACCTCTAGGCTGAGAGAAGATTTGGTAGATTATCTGCCTGTGAAGCGTGACTTGGTTGGAACTATTAGTTTGCCAAAATAAAAAAATAAAAAAAAAACAGGTAAGAGGTAAATCTTAATGAAAATAACTGATAGTTGTAACTCTTGTTTTACTACAAACCACATGTGAAGAACCAAAGAACACCATTTCAAAAGGAGTGATATTTGTCAATTTAGTTTTATTTCAAACTGTGTGTGTGAATCTAAGAATACCCATGGAAATTAACTGAATTCTTTTATTGTACCCCTTATTATCTCTTACCCCATGATTTTGTTGAAAGGATACATGTTTTTTTTGTCCTTTTAAATAAATGTAATCTAAAACTCAGATGACTGATGCTATAGACTGTTCTTTCTTACACTGCTTAGGGTAGCAGACAGAAAAACATTTTTTATAAAATTTCACTTCTTGAAAGCTACCATGAAAGTTTTTGTCAGAGTTTTTTTTTTTTTTTTGCTAACCCCCAAAAAATGCATGCTGTGTCTGAAAAGCAATTACTGATTGATTGCTTAAACAAGTAAGCACCTAGACTGAATGCTACCTTTGAAAGTGGTAGGGGCTGTACTGTCTGAAAGGTTTCTGGCACTGAGGAACTGTTAAACACTTGTTTCTGCATGAGGATATTTAAGTTGATATACTCCGGACACTAGAGCCCCCGGAACCATTTGGTAAAGACTTCATCATTCGGCAACAGCAAATCTCTAGCCAGCTCTTGTCCCTTACTGTGCTGCTCCCTGCTGATGCTCCACATCTTATTGCTACCATCATGTAAGACAACTGGAGATTATATCCAGGAACTACTGACACCAATTTTAATAAGGCCCAAACAACCTATTTTCCATCCTCAAAAAGTGCCAACCCATCAAGCAAAGGAGGCAAAACAGAAGGTGCAAGCTCTCATACAAAAGAGAGTTATCCAGGAGGTCCAGTCAGACCAGAGATAGTTCAGATATTACTCTGTTTCTCTTGGTGCCCAGAAAGACTACAGATTCATTTTATACCTCAGTCATCTAACTCAATATATGAAGAAGAAGTCATTATGAATAGTCATGGTGCAATCCATCCTGCCATACTTGCAGGCAAGAGATTGGATATGCTCTTTGGAACTCCAGGATGCTTGCCTATTCTTACACTTCCAAGTGAAAGCTAATCATTACCAACTCAGAGCATTACCGTTTAATCTCACCACAACCTCCCAACTGTTCACTGAATTTATGATTTCAATCACTGCCCATTTGCATTTACTTAGAATAAGAATATTCCATTACCTAGATGGATGGCTGGGTCAAAAAGTTCCTTGTGACAGAAAAAGCATTACATGGAAAAACGATTAAAACCCTTGTGCCCATGTAGGGATGTACTCTGGACAAAAATATTCAAGGTCATTAAAAAAAGCTGTCTTCAAGTTGTTTTATGTTGGCAAACTGCATTTATTGAATTGTAGCTGGTGAATCCTTTGTGAAATGGAAATATTATGCAACTACTTGGTGAATTCTAGCAAAGTTCTTCAGGAAAAGAGTGCAGCCACTCATCCGCATCTGCTTAGCCTCCTGAAAATAAGTGTAGAGGCTGATCAACACTTAAGTGCAATACCAGGTTTCTACGTTTCTGAGCTAGCCTCACCCACACACACTGAGAATTCCAAATGCCAAGGAAAATGATGTGAAGGCATACATCATGGCTTCTGAAAGGTGCATGGGGCTTAACAGAAGTGGCCATAGATGGTGTGGGATAGAATTCTGGCATCTCACTTAACTGGGGATTCAATGAAGGCATAGGCTCATAATCAGATGCTAGGCAAACATCCTGCAGACTATTACAAGCCTAGCCAATAACCAGAAGTTAGAATCAAAACACGTACCTGGATTTTGTATCTGTGAGATAAAGACCTTAACCATTATTCCCATCCCTCCACCATATATGATCTTTGCATATTCAGATGCCAACAACTACCACAAATTGAAATGGGATCTTTTGACAAAGGTAGTAGCATCACCTGAAGCACAAGCCCTTAAGTTTCATTAATGGGAATTTAGTATGGATAGACTGGTATGGCCAAGATGGCTGACAAAATGCATATTACAAAACTGGCTAGAACCTAACATAAATAAGTGTATTGCATTTTATAAATTTTGGCTGTAGATACATTTCAAAGAGTACTCCCTAGTAACTTAAGAAGTATTTCTTTTAACTGTTGCTACTCATCTTTTGTTTTCCATTTTTAATAATTCGCTGATGTCTGTTGTCAGTTAAATAAGATGCAAACAGTATATAATTTATAGTTTAAACATTTTAGGGTATAATAAGTGCATACCACAGCAGGATCCTAATGACATTCTATGCTCAGCTTTAACAAGGCTTCCCTGATACTTTATCCTTGTCATGCTAAGAATTTCTTAACATCCTTCTGGTCTAAGGAACCAAACATTTTCAATGAAAATAATGCTTTGTGTCTTTATTTTCACACATTATACTGCTCTTACCTTCAGTTTATCTCCTTTGGGAATCTTAGAATTGTTTATAAAAGTAAAGTGTAAACTTCAAAATATATTCCTAATTTTAGAGAAACTTAAAAATCAATCTGCCTGCTGACATTCAGTGCCAGCTGCTTAAGGAAATACTGTTCCACCTGTGTGCATACACTAATTGTCCAAGAAAATAGTGCCCAATTGGCATAAACAACACCATAAGCTCCTCACAGTACTTCCACGTTGCAAAGTATTTATTTCTTCAAAAAGTTTAGCACTTTCATCCCTTGTATAACATATTATTACATTAATAGGAAATAACAGGTCTATTCACACTTACAATTTTTTATTGATTTTTTCTGTCTTGATAGCAATCTGTTTACATGATGCAATTGTTCAGGTTTTGTAAAATAGTTTTCTCCTCAGATTATGAAGCCCATCTTTAACATTTTCTACGTTCAAAATGTGATTATGCTTTCTTCCCCCATATAATCAAATGAATATGTATTTGGATTGTATAAACAGACTGCATAGTTCAAAGAACTATACTATATCAAATCTAAGTTTCTATTTAATCAGCCAAATCTTTTTATATGACCACATCTCTACAAGTGATGGCATTTGAAATTTACTAGACAAAGACACCATTTATGGTGGCCCTGATTTCATCTACTAGGAACCAAAAAAGAGCAGTAGTGCTGTGGAAGAAAAACAGTCGTGTGCCTAATATTGGACCTGCTTGCAGATAGCAATGGTCTATTTGGCTTGATATGAATCCTACTTAAAAGATGAATTCATGCCTTAGCAATAAATCCTACTTAAAAGATTAATTCAGGCCTTAGCAAATGCATATTGGTTCTCTGAATATGTAAATATGTAGATCTCTTTTAAATTGCTCTGCTGTCTGCAGGGTAACTACAGTTTTAGCAAGTATGCCTTTTGTCTTTTTTATATTGCAGTTGGCTGAAACTGTATAGACTTGCATTGTGTTAAATCACTGTCTTGTTTTTTTTTTTTTTTTTTTTTTTTGTATAAATGTTGACTCAATAATCAATACCTATATATAAACACTGGGGTGTAAGGGGAAATGCCCCTACATTAGTGTGCAGAATTCTTACACCCCCTGCAAAAATACTTTCCTTTTATTTTAATTTTCAGTTACATTTTATAGTTATAATAAGTTAATGAAACCTAACACAAACTACATTAGTTCAAACTGATAATAAGCAAAGCCTATTGAATGCTGTCCAGTGATTTAAACAAGGAAAACTATTAACATGATATTGTAATTGTATTTTTTCACACAGATTCAAATGCTATAAAACTTATATGGGTAGAGCATCTAAATGTCCTACTACCAAAACTATTATGGCTTTATATACAAATCACATCCCACAATTAATCCATTGCAGCACCAATTAGATAGTCAGGTTCATAATGTTTTCAACATGCTTTAAGCACCTGTGTACAACCCTCCATATAGGTAACTGGCTCCCAGTGCCTGTTCACATTTCATTTCTCTCTTCACTTAATTCAGACTGCTATACAATGACTATTGCCCACCTTTTGCAAACTAGTCATCTGAATATTTTTTACTGTCTTAGATCTACAAAGAGCTGTCTCTCTTGAGAGAAATCAATGTATACACGTTCTTGAGGAGTGTAGTTTCAGGAAGGTAACAGCAGACAGCTGGAATCACCTGTCTCTAGAGATACAAAATCAGATGAGTTGAGCACACCGAGAATAAAGACTTATACCTTAAAACAACCTATGCCTGTCAGTGCTTTCATCATAACATAATGGTAATGACTTCCCAGCACAACAGCAGCATGCTTTAAAACATATGAAAGAATGCATCTAAACTAAGCAAATAAAAGTAGTAAGACAGAACTGTCCACTAAACTTTACTGAGTATTAAGTGCAGCCTGTTTGTTTATTGCATTGCACTGCATTATAAGAATATTTTGTAATAATATTTTCTTACCTTTTTTTAGCTATGCTATTTACTGTTTCACAACCTGTTATGAATAGACTAAAATCCTAAACTAGACTATTTTCACTTTGCTGCTTTGCATGTACAGGACTGTTGGTTTTGTATGTATTGTCTGTAGTCCGAGTGCCAACTAATAAGAGCCTTGGACAGCCCACTTTCCCAGTTAATGAATAAATAATAGCCTCTGAGATGCTTTCTTATTTTGAAAGGCCAAACTATAGGCAAAACATAAAAAAAAGCAGACGGACAAGAATTACTAGATATCCGTGGCTGTCTGCAAGTCATACATAGAAAGTCTTTACTTAGCAGACATAACTTCTACGGATTTCAGTAAAGCCTTGAGATCAGCACTCAGTAACTAATGGACCACAAACTGGCAATGATCCAACAATGCTGCAGATATATTCCATGACCCCTAAAGTGCACAAGCATCTTGCATGTATGTGCAGTCTTCAAGGCCTTCTCCATTATGTCAGAGGCATTAAGAACAACCTAACAAAAATCTATTAACAATAGTGTTATTAGGGTGCACGGCAGTCTGAAGCATATTCAAAAAATTGTCATTGAAGCTTATACCTTCCTAGTAGATACCATTTTTAAAGAATATCTTACTTTTTTAATCCCAAAAAAATCTTAATTAACTTAATTAAATAACATTAACTACCTACTCAACCTTGGCAAAACCTCTACCTTTGCATCATCTACAACAAATAGCACTGAATGCTTAGCATCCCAGTTTAACTCTCATTTCACTGCAACTATCACTTTTAAACAACAACAGATCTAACCAACCAGTTACAGTGCCTACCTCAACTAACTCTAAACCCAGCTACTTCTCTTTTAAACCCATACAAATCTCTTATATAAAACGCTCCTATCAAAACTAAACCCTACCTGTTTAGCCACTGACCAACTCCCTAGTGACTTCTTAAAAACTGCTGCAAGCTTCATTGCCTATCCCGTATCTATCCTAATCAATCGATCCATAGCAAAACAATATATCCCCATACTCTCGAAACTATCCCATATCGTCCCCCTCCACAAAAGAGGCCCATCTAAAGATCTGTCTAATAATCGGCCCATTGCCATTCTCTCACTCCTAGCCAAAATCTTAAAAAAATGTATCTATAAGCAGCTCCTAGACCACCTCACTACAAATAACCTTTTATCTAGTTCACAGCACAGCTTCCGTCCAAAACACAGTACCTATTTAGCCTTCATAAGTTTCACTAACTATATCAACCTCCTCAAAAACAATGGACAACTAGTCTCTACTATATTCTTTGATATGTCCAAAGCTTTTGATATGGTATCCTATCAACTACTTCTCAACACTCTAGCCTCCTTCAACCTCAACTCTACAGCTCTGAGCTGTTCTTTAGCTACCTTGTTAATCGACAACAGGCAACAAAATGGGATAATCAACTCTCCACATTCCTCTCATTCTCCATTGGGGTTCCTCAGGATTCCATCCTTGGCCCTCTCCTTTTTATTATATTCACAAATAGTCTAAACACTGCCACTAAATCTTCTTCTATCATTCAACTACTACTCTTATTTGCTTTGCTCCCACACCCAAGAAATACAAGATAAACTGCAAAAATCATTTCTAGATATTCAAAATTACCTAAATGAACTTCAGCTCATCCTAAACCCAAATAAAACAAAATTAATGATATTCTCCAGTAGGAAATCCAAAGCAAACCCACCTCCACTCTCCATCTACTCTACTAATGGCACTATAATAAAACCAGTTAGCCAAACAAAACTACTTGTTGTCACAATAGACGACAACCTAACATTTGATAAACACATATCACTCACAATTAAAAAAGTTCACATCAAACTTGGTGCACTGTATAGGGCCAAACCTTACCTCACTCAAAATGCCAGACTAGCCGCGCAGCCAGATCCCACCTCCTATCTACTCTCCTGTGCTGTTCTCAAATGTTCACTAACCTGCGCATGTCCGATTTATATCTACTTGATTCCTGCTATAATAAAATAGCACAATTTGCGCTAATACACCCACCAGGACCATCATTGCCTTGCTCTTCAAAAACTGCACTGGCTTGAATTTCCCAGTCTGTTATCACTCAATCAGCTCACCACTGCCCACACCATTATCCACAAACCAGAAAACTGCCCTGCACTCTCCATCCCCAGGACCCTTAGGTCATCTGATAAACTTACACTTAAGGTAACTAAGTCCCATAATTACTTTGGTGACTTCCTCTTCTCCTTTAAACTAGACAAACAGTGAAACCTAATACCCCAGAATATCCTAAAAAAACCCAGACAGCCATAGCTTCAAACGACTCCTAAAGGAATACCTTACTCAACAATGGCTATGCTCCTGTAATACTCCTGGCTAGTTTCTCATGCCATCAATCAAATGTTTCTTTTCTGCTATCTTTCTCCTTGTCTTATGTCTATGAAATTAAAATACCACAAATATTTGTTTTATTTATGTATCTAATGAGTTTCATATTACTATCTGTAGTAAGGCTTAGGAAATGTAATGTTTTCTGTTTTACATTCAGTTTTTGTAAATTGTGATTGTAGGCATCTGTTCAACCTTTTGCATATTCTTTGTAAATCTTTGTAAAAATTTTTGAAATCTTTTTTGTACTATTGTTATGGAGCTTTTCTTCCTGGGTCTCTGCTGAAAATGGCCTACTTGCCCAGCCGGACACTACCCAGTTAACAAATGTAAAATAAAATAAATAAATAAATAAAAAAGTAATAATAATTTGATCCATTCCTGACACTTAGTAGGTACAGTACAGAGAAACGAGTCATAAAGAAGGTACAGTCTTTTAAAGGATATACATATACAAACCCACACATGTCACACAGACCTAGATGCAATCTGAAGGATTGCCTGTTCACTTGCATCGTATCGAGTTGTGGAGGAAAACAGCAACACTTATTGAAAATGCACATGAAAACAGGGAAGATGTGCAGGATCCACACAGAAGATACCACAGCTGACAGCCAGACTGGGAATCAAGTGCAGTGAGGTAATAGTGCTAACTGCTGTCTCACTGTGCCATCCACCACAAGCTAAATGCACTACATCTCAATTATCAGCGTCTGAGCTACATTATGTTTTAGGAAACCTTGCAAGCAGCAAAGCCCCAGCTGTTATTGATCTCATCATCATCATCATCATCAACTTCCGTTATTCCATTTTCTACATGAGGTGGGTGTCATGTCAACTGTCACCAGCTATTGATTCAGTGCCACTTTCCTACCTTCTTCAACAGTCATGCATGACTGTCATAGGACTTCTCTCAAACAATCCATCCACATCTTTGCTGAATACTTCTGTTTCCTCTTGACTTATTTCTGTCTGTCCCAAATCCTCTTCAGTATATTACATTCTGCTTTTTTGTACATGTGCCCAAACCACCATAATCTATTTTCTTTGGCCTTCTCTGCAATTGGAGATACTTTGGTTTCTGCTCTGATGTCCTCATTTCTTCATCTATCCCATAGTGTGCATCCTACCACCTATCTCAAGCACTTCATCTCCTCCACCTCTATCTTCTTCAGCTGATCTGCTTTTACTGACATGTTTTCTGTACCATCCAGTACTACTGGTTGCACCACTGTTTTGTACACCTTACTTTTCAGCTTCTTTGACATTCTTCTGTTATACACTACACCTGGTTCTCTCTGCCAGTATGCTGCAGCCTCTCTGATTCTAGTTTGACCTCCTCATTCAAACTTCCATTCTCTTCAACCACCCCTCCCAAATATTTGATGGTGTTAACCTGTTCCATTATTTTCCTTTCCATTTCATTTCTCGGTTTCTTCTGATTTCCACCTTGTGCTGCCATTGCAACTGTCTAATATGTTGTCAGTTTCATCCCATGTGCCTCCAATTTTGTATTCCATTCCCCTTTCCTTTGCAGAAGTTCTTGCTCAGAGTCCACCTTTAATGCCATATCATCTGCATATAGCAACTTTGTTGATCTGTCTGCTGTGACCTTTATGAACAGCAGTGGGGTCAGTGCTGAACCCTGATACACACTCAATCCCAGTGGGAACCCCTCTATGAGACCAAACACTATTCATACTTGAGTCATTGGGTCTCACTGCAAATACTGCATTAGTTGTGCTGCATCCTAATATGATTCTGAAATTCTAATCTCCCGTCTTACTTTCTACTACTCCGTGTATTTATTTCAGTCACCCTCTCCAGAACCTTCATGCAATGTGACATGAGTCTTGATACCTCTCTACTGCCCACAGCTGTGGCTGCCTCTTTTGCTCTTGTTACTGAATTAACCTCAAAAATTTACAAGCACTCACCTCTGAAAGTATTCCATCATCTTTTATAACCTATTAGTGAGCCAATTAGTATCTCATTTAAAGTCCTTCTTCCTGTAAAAAGTATCTAATCTTTTTCAGCTCTTAAGCTGCAAAGAGATCCTATATTATGTTCTGTATATACATCCATTACCTTACTCAGTTTTGAGTATAAGATATTGATGACTATCCTAAGGGGCTCCTAGCAAGGGAGGAAGATTACACTGCCATGTATTTATAATCCACCTAAAACTGCCATAACGGAGTTTAAGAAAAATCTAGGAGAAATATTCAGCTTTCAGCGGGGAATATTACTTATAGGTGTGGATTAGAATTTGATTTGCAGCAGTGAAGATGTGTCTGGGGGGCCAGAAGGGAAAATATAACAAAGGAGGGTATACATATCTATGTAAAGAGATTTATGAAAATATTTAGTATGGGAGATGTGAATTTAGTAGTAGGAGTTTGGAGTGAATTTTCATATTATTCCCTAACATACAAAAACTGGGCTAGGCTAGACAGAACTTAAATTTCACAGGAACATGTCCATTTAAATGAAAGTTTTGATATGCATCCAATAACTATTTCAGAGCCTATAACAAGGAAGATAACAAATGATCCTGTAGAAGTACTAGAAATATTTTGGAAATTTTATGAAAGTCTGTATAAAGCAGAGAAATCAAGAAATCAAGAAAAGACACAAATAGAAATGTTTATGGAAGAATTAAATATGCCAAGGTTAGAGATAGATGAGGTTCAATTAATAACATGATAGGAGGGGATGAGATAAAAATAGTGATGTATAACCAATCCACAATGAAGTCCCCAGGAAGAGATGGTATTCCATTGGAAGTTTGGAAGTTAGGAGGGGAAAAATTATAAAGATCTGGAATGTTTTTAAGAATATTTAAAGAGGAGGAGAAGCACCAACATCCTGGAAGAAAGCAGTGGTGACTGTACTTGCTAAATAGGGCAAAGACCCATCAGATCCAGCTTCATACAGGCCCATTTCAATCCTAAACCATGACTGTAAAGTGTTTATGTCTATAATGCCAAAAAGAATGGTAAAGGAGATGACAAAATTGATAGATATGGATCAATGTGGTTTTGTGCAGGTGGAGGCAAACATTTGACAACATCAACAGAACATTGATGGTCCAGAGGGAAGCATAATGTAAGAACATACCACTGTTGTTGGTGGGTTTTGATGCAGTGTAAGCATTTTATAGAGTAATCAGGGTAGTGGAAGCATTTGCATCCCCTGAACAAAATTATGTTGATGAGGAGGATATATGAATGATCGGAGATGAAAATTAAAGTGGGTGGGTTCCTCTCTGATAATTTCTGTTTGAGAAGAGGAACCAGGTAGGGGTGTTTTCTTTCCCTTTTGTTATTTGCACCATATGTAGAACTATTGGCAAATAAAATAAGGGACTCAGAAATTCAAGGATATAATTGGTATGGTAGTCAATAAGAGCAGTCTCTATCTGCAGATGATATTATTTTATACCTGATAAAACCAGAAAAGGACATTTTAGTGTTGTAGAACATTTTAGGCAGTTTCAAATCTTTTGGGGATGCAAAATAAATGAAGCTAAAACAAAGGCAATAGCTATAAATTATGTTCTAACACATAAGGGTCAATTACTAACAGGATAGGAGGGGATGAGATAAAACTGGTGATGTACAGCCAATCCACAGTTAAGTCCCAAGGAATAGATGGCGTTCAGGTGGAAGTTTGTAAGTTAGGAGGGGGAAAAACTGATAAAGATCTGGAAGCTTTTTAACAGTATTTTAAGAGGAGGAGAAGCACCAACATCCTGGAAGAAAGCAGTGGTGACTGTAATTCCTAAAAAGGGCAAAGACCCATCAGATCCAGCTTTATACAGACCCATTGCAATCCTAAACCATGATTGTAAAGTGTTTATGTCTATAATGGCTAATAGAATGGCAAAGGTGATGCCAAAATTGATAGATATGGCTCAGTGTGGTTTTGTGGAGGAGAAACAAACATTTGACAACATCAACAGAACATTGATGATCCAGAGAGAAGTACAAAGTAACAAAATACAACTGTTGTTCGTGGGTCTTGATGCAGAGTAAGAAAAAAATTAAGTGGATGGGTTCCTCTCTGATCATTTCTGTTTGAGCTGAGGAACCAGGTAGGGGTGTCCTCTTTCCCCTTTGTTATTTGCATTATATTTAGAACCATTGGCAAAGAAAATAAGGGACTCAGAAATTCAAGGATATACTTGGTATGGTAGTCAACAAAAGCTGTCTCTATCTGCAGATAATATTATTTTATACCTAATAAAACCATAAAAGGACATTTCAGTATTGTAGACATTTTGAGGCAGTTTCAAATCTTTTTGGGATACATAATAAATGAAGCTAAAACAAAGGCAATAGCTGTAAATAATGTTCCCACACATCTATTGGTTCAGCAATATCCATATTTATAGAGGCATGATAAAATGAAATTACGATGTCCAGACAATACCCCACTGGACTGCCAACAATAATGTCATGTCCCTTACTATCCTGGGTCAGTAACTAAGGACCGTCTGTCCTCACTACTGACTTCGATAAGAGACTGTCACTTAAACAGGAATAAAGTTTCACAATTTTTATCTAAGAACACAATGGGCAGGATTCTGAAGCCTCCGTGTAAGAGTTATAACTCATACACGGAGGCTGCAGTTAAACGGAGTGATGCCAGCATGCTCTGCATATTCATGAGAGCATGCTGAATCACACTTAAGGCCAAGACGGTCCGTGTAAGACAGTAGGGGGCGTGTCCGTAGGCCGAGCCCTGTAAGCGGACACACCCCCAGAAGAGGAAAAGTACCCAAAGTAAACACCCACGACAGAGTCCACGGAAATGTGAATAAACAGAACAAAACACATGCCCCCACAGACTATGAACAGAAAACATATAAATAAACACGTGTTATATATTTTTTTAAATTATAAAAATGTTTAACCGTGAGTGCGCTTGTTTATACATGCGTGCCTGTAGCGCAGCTACAGTTAGCAGTCAGTGGGAAAGCATATAAGAACTAAATATGCAAAATAAGGCAGAAAGCAATAGCGCAGCGGTAGAGATGTTGGCTGAAAAGCAGGCATTCATGGTTCGAGCCCCCACAACACCAATTTTTTTTTAGCAAAATAAGCAGGAAACAAGTCCCTGACAAATATGTACACATAAAACCACAATTTATGTAAAATGTAATGAAATAGCCCATTTATATTGAAGAAATGTGAGGTAACAAAAGAATAAAAAATGCCAGATGTGCTCATAGCTGAGCTACAGTTTAACAGAGTGAGTGCATCTGCCCGTAGATGAGCAGTGGTTTAACTGGTGCAAAATGAGTGCCCGTAGCTGAGCAGTGGTCTAACATGCTAAATCTATGTGCCCCTAACTGAGCTGAGCGTAATATGCATGCCGATAGCCAAATGAGGCTTAAAGCAGCGTACCCCTTTTGCGTGGAGCTGCGCACCACGCAAACAAGCTAACCGACGGGCAATGTTGAGCAAGCCGTTTCAAAACTGCCTTTACACAGACACACCCATCAGCATGTCTAGACAGTCATGAAAAATAAAAAGCAGTGGCCAGGTTCGAACCCAGGATACTATACACCATAGTCAAGGTACAGATACTATACAAATATTTGATGGTGTTAACCTGTTCCATTATTTTCCTTTCCATTTCATTTCTCGGTTTCTTCTGATTTCCACCTTGTGCTGCCATTGCAACTGTCTAATCTGTTGTCAGTTTCATCCCATGTGCCTCCAATTTTGTATTCCATTCCCCTTTCCTTTGCAGAAGTTCTTGCTCAGAGTCCACCTTTAATGCCATATCATCTGCATATAGCAACTTTGTTGATCTGTCTGCTGTGACCTTTATGAACAGCAGTGGGGTCAGTGCTGAACCCTGATACACACTCAATCCCAGTGGGAACCCCTCTATGAGACCAAACACTATTCATACTTGAGTCATTGGGTCTCACTGCAAATACTGCATTAGTTGTGCTGCATCCTAATATGATTCTGAAATTCTAATCTCCCGTCTTACTTTCTACTACTCCGTGTATTTATTTCAGTCACCCTCTCCAGAACCTTCATGCAATGTGACATGAGTCTTGATACCTCTGTACTGCCCACAGCTGTGGCTGCCTCTTTTGCTCTTGTTACTGAATTAACCTCAAAAATTTACAAGCACTCACCTCTGAAAGTATTCCATCATCTTTTAAAACCTATTAGTGAGCCAATTAGTATCTCATTTAAAGTCCTTCTTCCTGTAAAAATTATCTAATCTTTTTCAGCTCTTAAACTGCAAAGAGATCCTATATTATGTTCTGTATATACATCCATTACCTTACTCAGTTTTGAGTATAAGATATTGATGACTATCCTAAGGGGCTCCTAGCAAGGGAGGAAGATTACACTGCCATGTATTTATAATCCACCTAAAACTGCCATAACGGAGTTTAAGAAAAATCTAGGAGAAATAATCAGCTTTCAGCAGGGAATATTACTTATAGGTGTGGATTAGAATTTGATTTGCAGCAGTGAAGATGTGTCTGGGGGGCCAGAAGGAAAAATATAACAAAGGAGGGTATACATATCTATGTAAAGAAATTTATGAAAATATTTAGTATGGAAGATGTGAATTTAGTAGTAGGAGTTTGGAGTGAATTTTCATATTATTCCCTAACATACAAAAACTGGGCTAGGCTAGACAGAACTTAAATTTCACAGGAACATGTCCATTTAAATGAAAGTTTTGATATGCATCCAATAACTATTTCAGAGCCTATAACAAGGAAGATAACAAATGATCCTGTAGAAGTACTAGAAATATTTTGGAAATTTTATGAAAGTCTGTATAAAGCAGAGAAATCAAGAAATCAAGAAAAGACACAAATAGAAATGTTTATGGAAGAATTAAATATGCCAAGGTTAGAGATAGATGAGGTTCAATTAATAACATGATAGGAGGGGATGAGATAAAAATAGTGATGTATAACCAATCCACAATTAAGTCCCCAGGAAGAGATGGTATTCCATTGGAAGTTTGGAAGTTAGGAGGGGAAAAATTATAAAGATCTGGAATGTTTTTAAGAATATTTAAAGAGGAGGAGAAGCACCAACATCCTGGAAGAAAGCAGTGGTGACTGTACTTGCTAAATAGGGCAAAGACCCATCAGATCCAGCTTCATACAGGCCCATTTCAATCCTAAACCATGACTGTAAAGTGTTTATGTCTATAATGCCAAAAAGAATGGTAAAGGAGATGACAAAATTGATAGATATGGATCAATGTGGTTTTGTGCAGGTGGAGGCAAACATTTGACAACATCAACAGAACATTGATGGTCCAGAGGGAAGCATAATGTAAGAACATACCACTCTTGTTGGTGGGTTTTGATGCAGTGTAAGCATTTTATAGAGTAATCAGGGTAGTGGAAGCATTTGCATTCCCTGAAAAAAATTATGTTGATGAGGAGGATATATGAATGATCGGAGATGAAAATTAAAGTGGGTGGGTTCCTCTCTGATAATTTCTGTTTGAGAAGAGGAACCAGGTAGGGGTGTTTTCTTTCCCTTTTGTTATTTGCACCATATGTAGAACTATTGGCAAATAAAATAAGGGACTCAGAAATTCAAGGATATAATTGGTATGGTAGTCAATAAAAGCAGTCTCTATCTGCAGATGATATTATTTTATACCTGATAAAACCAGAAAAGGACATTTCAGTGTTGTAGAACATTTTAGGCAGTTTCAAATCTTTTGGGGTTGCAAAATAAATGAAGCTAAAACAAAGGCAATAGCTATAAATTATGTTCTAACACATAAGGGTCAATTACTAACAGGATAGGAGGGGATGAGATAAGACTGGTGATGTATAGCCAATCCACAGTTAAGTCCCAAGGAATAGATGGCGTTCAGGTGGAAGTTTGTAAGTTAGGAGGGGGAAAAACTGATAAAGATCTGGAAGCTTTTTAACAGTATTTTAAGAGGAGGAGAAGCACCAACATCCTGGAAGAAAGCAGTGGTGACTGTAATTCCTAAAAAGGGCAAAGACCCATCAGATCCAGCTTTATACAGACCCATTGCAATCCTAAACCATGATTGTAAAGTGTTTATGTCTATAATGGCTAATAGAATGGCAAAGGTGATGCCAAAATTGATAGATATGGCTCAGTGTGGTTTTGTGGAGGAGAAACAAACATTTGACAACATCAACAGAACATTGATGATCCAGAGAGAAGTACAAAGTAACAAAATACAACTGTTGTTCGTGGGTCTTGATGCAGAGTAAGAAAAAAATTAAGTGGATGGGTTCCTCTCTGATCATTTCTGTTTGAGCTGAGGAACCAGGTAGGGGTGTCCTCTTTCCCCTTTGTTATTTGCATTATATTTAGAACCATTGGCAAAGAAAATAAGGGACTCAGAAATTCAAGGATATACTTGGTATGGTAGTCAACAAAAGCTGTCTCTATCTGCAAATGATATTATTTTATACCTAATAAAACCATAAAAGGACATTTCAGTATTGTAGACATTTTGAGGCAGTTTCAAATCTTTTTGGGATACATAATAAATGAAGCTAAAACAAAGGCAATAGCTGTAAATAATGTTCCCACACATCTATTGGTTCAGCAATATCCATATTTATAGAGGCATGATAAAATGAAATTACGATGTCCAGACAATACCCCACTGGACTGCCAACAATAATGTCATGTCCCTTACTATCCTGGGTCAGTAACTAAGGACCGTCTGTCCTCACTACTGACTTCGATAGGAGACCGTCACTTAAACAGGAATAAAGTTTCACAATTTTTATCTAAGAACACAATGGGCAGGATTCACGAAGCCTCCGTGTAAGAGTTATAACTCATACACGGAGGCTGCAGTTAAACGGAGTGATGCCAGCATGCTCTGCATATTCATGAGAGCATGCTGAATCACACTTAAGGCCAACACGGTCCGTGTAAGACAGTAGGGGGCGTGTCCGTAGGCCGAGCCCTGTAAGCGGACACACCCCCAGAAGAGGAAAAGTACCCAAAGTAAACACCCACGACAGAGTCCACGGAAATGTGAATAAACAGAACAAAACACATGCCCCCACAGACTATGAACAGAAAAAATAAATAAACATGTGTTATATATTTTTTTAAATTATAAAAATGTTTAACTGTGAGTGCGTTCGTTTGCGCGGGCGTGCCTGTAGCGCAGCTACAGTTAGCAGTCAGTGGGAAAGCATATAAGAACTAAATATGCAAAATAAGGCAGAAAGCAATAGCGCAGCGGTAGAGATGTTGGCTGAAAAGCAGGCATTCATGGTTCGAGCCCCCACAACACCAATTTTTTTTTTAGCAAAATAAGCAGGAAACAAGTCCCTGACAAATATGTACACATAAAACCACAATTTATGTAAAATGTAATGAAATAGCCCATTTATATTGAAGAAATGTGAGGTAACAAAAGAATAAAAAATGCCAGATGTGCTCATAGCTGAGCTACAGTTTAACAGAGTGAGTGCATCTGCCCGTAGATGAGCAGTGTTTTAACTGGTGCAAAATGAGTGCCCGTAGCTGAGCAGTGGTCTAACATGCTAAATCTATGTGCCCCTAACTGAGCTGAGCGTAATATGCATGCCGATAGCCAAATGAGGCTTAAAGCAGCGTACCCCATTTGCGCGGAGCTGCGCACCACGCAAACAAGCTAACCGACGGGCAACGTTGAGCAAGCCGTTTCAAAACTGCCTTTACACAGACACACCCATCAGCATGTCTAGACAGTCATGAAAAATAAAAAGCAGTGGCCAGGTTCGAACCCAGGATACTATACACCATAGTCAAGGTACAGAACCACTAAGCCATGACAGCAGTACCTTTAAATGCAATAATAGCTAATATATAGGAATGAATACAAACTAGAGCATGACAATGCAGGTTTACTGAAGTTGATACAATTCCAAAATGGCCAATCACAGATATGTGCGGGAAAAACGGACTATATAAGCCCCATAGGCGGGAATACACAACATAAATGATTGTAGAACTGACCTGCAGGCAGAATGAGAGGAGTAGGAGAGGGTAGTTGCTTTTGAGCAAAGAGGTGGGGTGTTGAGGAGTCCAGGTACATGGTCTGGCTCCTAGTCCATAATCATGAGGCCCAACTCATGCAGGGCCAGGTCCTCTGGGGAGCATACAGGGCCGAGGCGTGGGACCGGTTGGCTCATGATCTCACCAGTGCCACAGGGATTCCAAGGACTGGTGATCAGGTCCATCACCACCATGCGGACCTGAAGAGATGCAAGCAGGACCAACTGAACCTTTGGATCCAGGAGGCCCGGCAAACACCCAACGCCCCACTACTGAGTAAGTAACATTTAATTATGTATGTAAGAAATTAAACTAGCTGATATTATGGAGATGTGTATTCCAATATTACTTCATTTATATTACAGCTGCAGGTGTCCATTCTGCGAACCACAGAGCCTATGGTGATAGGCTGGTGCGGTTGCACCACCAGGCAGGTCAGTAATCCACTACCAGTTACTGTAAAGAAATATAAAAGTATGACAGTCAGCGAAAGAGTGCAGTGTAGTCAGTAAGGAATAAAATCTGCAAGTAACAGTGTGAAAGTGTCTGCAAGTATTGCTTGATTACAAAAGTGTTTTTCAGCCTGTAAGTTAAACCGAAAAATGAAACTGTCTGACATATATTCTAAAATAAAAATGCCCTACCTGTAAGAAAATAGTACACAACCTGCAGCAGGCTGAAAAGTATAGCTGCAGAAGATGATGAAATCACATGTGTGAAATATATCCCTGTGGAAATACTGAAACATGACAGAAGTGAGACTGCTGGAAAGGATTGTAATAACTACAGCTAAAACATGTCAATAAAGCCTAGAAGTAAGTACCATCCTGAATAGTAACATGAAAGCAAGTGAGAGAGTGTGAGAAAGTGTCATGAATCCAGCAATACAGTAGTAATAACCCCTGAATAAAGTATACTGCAGTCAAGACAAAATGAAATGCATGTGAGATTCAAAACCAAACAGCGAAATCTGTTCAAAGTGTTGCTGCATCTGGAATGTGTATCCCAAAATCTGGATATGTTGCTCTCAGTCTGCAATATGCAGATAGGATATTATCTGATATACCAAACATCCACACTTGTCTACAGCTATATAAAGCAAATGTAGCAGGATGATGTAGCTGAACAAAGCTAGATATGAATGTGTATGCAGAACAATACAATGTATATTGATGTTGCAGTAACAGTCCTATCACCAAGTTGAAATAGTTATCATATAGGAAACTGTAGTTAGAACAGTAGTGTGTATATAACTGTAGCTATTAGAAATGTACAGCATATCTATTGTTATTCGAAGGTGTTAATATTACTTTCTTTACCCCACCCTATAACCACATATAACCCATTCCATATGAAAATGGTATGTGCAATCACAATTAACATCCCTGGACGTTTGTCCTGTTGGGTCATATATATTTGCATGTCCGTTGATGCATCTGCCCTGTTCATACATCCACACCTGATGGCCTGTTGCCATCAATTAACCCTGCATGTTGTTTAACTGTGTATTTCTGTTCAAATTATGCATGTGTTATGCACGCTGTTCACTGGTGTGAATATCTGGGTGTTTGGTTAACGGGAATACTAATGCATGATGTTACAACTAATTGTGAATGGTATTATATGTCACTAACCCAAACTGTCATGACATAATGCAAAACATAGGACAACAGGGAAGGCGGGTTCCAGCGGACCCACCTCTCCCACCTCAGCTGGCGAGTGCACCTGGCACTAGTGCCAAGTCCGGACCCTCCTCCAGTGGCCCTGTGCCACCTGCAGGTGAAAGCGCTGCCGGGGATGGTGCTCGCACCACACTCTGCAAGTGTGGTCGGAGGACAACCACCACTCACCCTCCATAGCGTCCGGACTGTGGTGCGTAGGGAGATTCGGGACTCTGTTCTCGAGCCCCTACGCCAGCTCGAGGCACGGGTGGCGCAACTAATGGGCATGCCTCTTGCCCCGCCTACACAGCCCCCAGCACAGCCCCATCCTGGGCAGTGAAGGAACAGTGGCAACTGCCTATGGGTGGGGATATCAGTTCCACTGTTGCCATCTGTGGGCTCATGGACTCTGGATATCCAAACCTCCATCCCCGTCAATTGTGTAACCCCCCCACACGTCATACACCACCCCTGTAATGCGTCTTGTTTGTCTTGTCTGTTTACCTACCCAACCTACCTCCACAACTGTACCAACTTCCTTCACCTGACATACCACTCTCACCTGAAGAAAAAAAAAAAAAAAGGGCACTCTGTACACACAAAAAATTTACGCCCCATACATAGCTGCCCATTCTGCACACATGTCTGCTGGACATGGAACCTATCAATTACAACTGACTGTACAACAAGTATTATTGTTGTCCTGACACCTCTCTCAGGGGTGGAAGGTTTCAAATGTCACACCAAATTACATACATATGCACAGCTGTTGCTGATGAAGAAATGGGCAGCTATGGGCCTTACCTACATCCCTCCTGCACATCCCAAGCTTGTTTTCCTACTGTCTTACCCTCTTTGTGACCCCTTTTTCACCACTTTCCTGTCTCCCCATTTTCTTTTCTTTCAACGAAAATAGCGCGGGTGTGCGCCCGAGTAAGCACCGTTAAGCGGTTGTAAGCAGGTGTGCACGTGTGTGCGTGGAGCTAACCGCCAGTGAGCATGCGTGAGCAGCGCTAACCCGGTTACAACTGCTTAAAAGTGCCTTAGTCACTTTGATTGACAGGTCCTGTACTCAGTTCAAAAGCAAAATAAAATCCCACTGTCAGTCCCAAACCCAGGACCTTGGCAACACTAGTCTGTACGACCTACCACTAAGCCATGACTCTTATACAAAAACATTGTGCTAAAATAAATATAACATGTAATAGTAGGGATGAATGTAAAGGGAATATAGGATGAATAGTACACAAAGCATGTCATTTAAAATTACTGTCAAAACTACTGGATTTCCATAATAGTAGTGTGTGAACAGAAACAGCCATGCTAGTTGGCAGCTTGTAGATAATAAGGTCAGTTAAAGTACATATATAAATGTATGTATATGTACATATATATATATATATATATATATATATATATATATATATATATATATATAGTTGTAGGAGTCAATGTGCATACACACTTGCTACAGGGAACATGAGAGAGGAATGGAGAAATGTGAATATACAACACAGCCTGAATCATGACAGAGATACTAACCTTTACACTCACAGAACACTGTCCACAATATACCAGCATTGTCCCTGCCCTCACAATCTGAAAGGGCAACGCCTATCCCACATACCCTTTTATAGCACTGACCTGAAATCACAGTGAGAACTGCAATCAGTACACAACTGGCTGTATGCAATTAGCAAATGCTGGCTTACAATTGGTGCAGAGGCCATCACATGGACCTATGCAGATACCTACAAAAGCATCCAGTGCTAAAACTCCTAACATGCAATACATTCATTGCATTGTCTGTAAGCAGACAGAGGGAGAGCGAGAAGTGAGAGAGAGAGAGAGAGAGAGCAAAAAAAAAAAAAAAAAAAATTAGACACTGTGACTCTGTCACCCGAAGCTGTCAGCACTGACAGTAGCAGCAGCAAGCAGAAGCTGTGGTAATGCAACCAGCTGCGACAAACACAGGTAATGCAAAGTAGCAGGTTAATAGTGTGCATACTGTGAACCCTCCAAATGTGTCATAGGTCTGTATCCATAGGTATGTCCATGTGATATGTTGTGTGTACGTAGTTCCACCAAAAGGGGGTGACCATACATTACATGTCAATCAGTCTTAGGCCATGATCCTGGCAGCAGTTGTCTGTGCGTTGGCCCAGCAATGGCTGTAGTGACTGCTTTGAAAGGTCAGCCAGGTTCAAAAGTCAGGATCAGCCCATCCCAAAGGCACACTGGCTGGGAACACGTGTCTGCAGGTACCCGATGTCACTGCATATGCATCCCATACTGCATAATTCCATAGTTTAGCAGACCAGGTCCGATATGCATATGATGTGGTAATTCCCAGGGTCAGTCAAGGTGCCCCCTTAAGTGGTGTGGGACCACTGTTGCTGTATGCCACTGTTCAGGTACATATCCTGTAGTACAGCCAAGATAAATTATCGGTGTTATATGTGGTTGTATGTCCTCTCGGAGTGCCGGTAGCACACATCCAGGGATACCACAAGGTCACAGTGATGCTGTGTGTTCTTCTCTGCAGAGGGCGGCCCTCACCTGGACATGTGAGATGATAGAGAGGTTACATCCAGCTGTGATAAATATTTCAACTGGTGGGGGAGAAGGAGGGGGGATATGTGCACCGAACATGTCTGCAAGATTGTTGCCAATATCCGTGTGTTTGGTGAATGTTAAGTAGGTGTGTATTAACACAGAGCATATCTGAGGCATGTGTTCCATATGTGTAACATAACTGAAGAAGGCCTTGTGGTCATCCATAGTGTTTGTGTCCATTTCCCTCCCAGAGTAGGCCGTGGCCATTGTTATGACGGACAGTAGCGTAGTACCAGTGCTGACCACAGATGCTTCACTTAATGTGAATGTGCTCTGTCCTGCAGTAGCCTCCTGCTATTGTTATACAATCTGCCTCTGTCTGGGGTCCACCGGACAGGATGCCTAACCTTTGTGCATAGGGTCTGGGTTAGAAATGTGTGTGCAAGTTCCATGCAATCTGTGGCATGTCCATGGTAAGCATTTGCAAAGGGGTCAGCAGTGTGGCTTGTGGCTTCCACTGGCCCAGTGTGCTGCATGGATACCATCTCAGTCCCACCAAGTGAATAACTGTCTAATCACATACATATCAAAGTAGTCTACTGTGCTGGTGGTGATGGTGGGATATGTATATCCAGGCCTAGTAACTGCTGTCCACATCACAGTAGTGGATGGTGTCCCACATACAGTACCTTGGGATGAACCCCCAGAGTGAGGTTGTGCATTGCACCTGTCAGTGTGTGCTGACCGATGGGGCATGCTACTATGTTGTGTGGAATGTGGCAGGTATTGTTGCACAGGTGTTGGCTGAGCACTGATATCTGGCCATGTACCTGTGTATCCACCATGACACACACACATGCAACATATGGGAGTAGTAGTATATCACTACACATGAGTATCATGTATAGTATGTGTGCCATATATTGCTGACATGATCTGCTGATATCCTGTTTGTGTTCTCTTCCAGGGAGATGGCGCGACAGCGTAACCCAGCCTACTCTGTGGCGGAAGATGAGGAGATCTACCAGAGCCTGGTGCGAGAGTATGACATCCTGTTTTCCTGCACCAGTCAGAATCAGCAGGAGAGGGCCGCACTGTGGCAAGACCTTGTCCATAGGGTAAATGATATTAGCACACATAACAGGACATATGAGCAGGTACGACATCACTGCAGTGATTTAATGCGAAGTGTCCGGCAGCGTGCATCAGATATCCACAGGCAACAGGTTGCCACAGGAGGTGGGGTGGCCACACACCCCCCCCTCACCAGACTGGAGGGGCTACTCCTAAGTGTTGTGGCTCCAGCCCCAGAACACCAACAGCAGTACACCTGCATTATGATGGAGGCTGGTTCCACACAGCAGCACGACATGGAGCGTGCAGGTAATATGCCATATATACACTTGACTGTTCTGTACACTGTATCATATGAAATATCAATGGCACAGTTGTGCCCACTGACATTAATCTCATCATTTCTGCAGGTCCTTCCAGGGTTACAGCAAGGCAGGCCATCCATGCTGGTGAGTGTGTTTAACATAACCTATAATAGTCCTGATAATGCTAGTAACAGAAGTGTAACTCAGTAGTGCTCTGTGTGTATACTGCGGGGTGTGCATGTGTGCAGGTGTGCCTGTGCCCATGTGTGCATGTGTGCATGTGTGCAGGTGTGCCTTTGTCCACGTGTGCATCTGTTCATGTGTGCCTGTGTCCACGTGTGCATGTGTGCATGCATGCCTGTGTCCACGTGTGCATGTGTGCATGTGTACACGTGTCCACGTGTGCATGTGTGCATGTGCCCATGTGTGCATGTGACCACGTGTGCATGCGTGCATGTGTGCATGGATCCATATGTGCATGTGTCCACGTGTGCATGTGTCCACATGTGCATGTCTGCATGTGTGCATGTGTGCATGTGTGCATGTGTGCCTGTGTGCATGTGTCCACGTGTGCATGTCTGCATGTGTGCCTGTGTCCATGTGTGCATGTGTCCATGTGTGCATGTGTGCATGTGTGTATAAGTGCATCACTGGTAACAATGTCTGGAGACTGTAAACTGTGTTTCCTGTCTTCCTCCCACAGGTTCTGGGGCTGCTCTGGTGGCCTGCAGCAGGGAACCTGAATCCTGTGCCACGCTACTGGTAATGATGATATTTGTGTAATGGTACAGGAAGGTGTGTCAGGGTCTGCCATTGGTCAGCCAATTGACAGTACACAGCTGTCAACCCCATCATTGCACACAGTCATCCTGCCTGTACATCCTTTGTCACCATTGTCCCTAGGTGATGGACAGGATACAGTGGGCATAGACCAGGGTAATGTGGTACCTGTGGCACATGCATCCCCACACAGCAGCCATGGGCAGGGTCCTCCGATGGTACCACACAGACAGTTGCCCATGGGTTCTCGTGGGAGCATCCGTGGGCGTACTGCCTCTGGCTGACATGCCCAAAGAGGTCTGTCAACCTCAGCTATGTTTCGGACTGTCATGCAGGCACAGTCACGTATGGAAAGGTACACCAGACAGGGTCTGAGAGAGCTGAGAGCATGTCGTACAGCCATGACAGACAGTATGCGTGACATTGCGGATGCTATCTGTAACTTCACCGATGTCATAGACAGACATTGTGGGGACATATTACAGCAGTTTCACAACCAGATGTCCATGAGCCAGGGCAATGGTGGGCGTTTGCAGTGTCGACGTGGCCATATGCCGGCAGCAGCAGTGGCTGGCAGTCAGCGTGGACGACAACAGGCTCACGCACGCCCCCATAGTGCCAGCAGCAGCGCCAGCAATGCTGGGTCTGTGCTGTCATTGAAACGCCCCAGGAGACCACATGCACGTGGCTCTGGACAGTCCCAACAGGGACTTGTGTCCAGTCAACACACTCCCGCTTCTGATGACAGTACCCAGTCTGGCTTTGTACTGGATACGGTCCGTAGCACCCCTGCCAGGCACAGGTACCATGTCCGTGCACACAGACACTGATCTGTATGGCCTGCCAGGTGCAGTCTGTGGCTGTCCACAAACCCCAGTATATGGCAGCCATGAAGTGGAACTGTGTGCGTGCATACGCACATGTGAAATGTTAACACCTAGGGCAACCACATACATGCACACACTGCACCAACACTGCCCCACCCTGTACTGCTGCCCCTCACCAACACACATGCACACACATGTCAATTGGTGGTATCAGTGGCTAACTCAGGCATACCTAATCCACACCCTGTGCATATGAAGACACTGTGCCACCTCCTGCAATCTCCAACATCACTGTGGGAACAGGTAAACACATTGCTGATGCACAGGGTGACTACATAGAAGTGTATTAGTAGTATCATGTTGGTAACAGTACAGTGTGCTGCTATGACTGTGTGTTTATCCCAGCATGCCTGCTGCAATAACTGTATGAATGTCCTGAATTGTTATCTGCACCCATAGTACATACCAAAGTATAACAGCTGCACATAATTGCATGCCAGTGGTAAGGTTGTCAACAGATAGCCGCATACATGGGTAGCACAGGGGGAAAGCTAACGGAAGTAGTGATATGCAATGGTGGACATGTACAGCAATGGTGTCAAGTTGCCCACAATGACTATGCCATGTGGATGTTCGTGCATGTAGATATGTGTGCAGTACCAATGTAATCCAAATCACAAATAAGTATGACATAATATCAGTTCAACCGTGGGCATCTGCGCTGCGTATTCCTGGGTACATGTTGATAGTGCCTACATATTTGCATTGTTACTTACTGTTATTGTTACCCCTTCTTTGTTGTATAATGCACTACTTCCAGCCCTGTTTACTGTAGCTTTGTTTGCATGCATGTTCGCTTGGGGTTCCCTGGAACACTGCTTACACCTGCAATGCAGAGTTACAGTGCTTCTGTAGACTTCTAGTGACATCTGCATAGCGTACGATACGTATGTCAACTTTACACATGACAGAACGTCACTGTCTGTCCTGTATGCATGTACGTTGCCTGTGACACATTGCACACGTCTTACCTGGCATTTACCCAAGTGTGCAGTCATATATGTCAGTGCTACGAAACAGTAGCGGTACACCCACACATACACACCTTCAGTATGTTGTTCCCCATTGGCCCTATGTGTTGGTACTCACCATGGCAATCACACTACTAGGGTAGCATGTGCAAAGGTAACCTGTGAATTGCCTCTATGTTCCAGTTGTGGTTTATGTGAGTCATGTGTCAATGTCACAGCTGCCACATGTATGCAGTCAGCCATCACCCTTGGCCAGGAACGTACAACACATGTGTGGGATGCCACCACACAGCCAATCTGGGGACTGGTCTCTCTGAACCCAGTAATGCCATACCCTGTCAGGTGGCATGTCATATATACTACATCCTGGAAAACGTCAACCCCAATCCCTGCTGCTACTATTGATAATACCCCTGAAGATGTTCCTGATAGTTTTGACCAGTTCTTTACTGAGACATTTCAGGCCCTAGCTAGCCATCTACCTCCTAGCTCCCCTGGTCTTGAAAGTAGCACCCCTAGAAAACTACTTGCGTTCAGCTGCCAGCCAGTCGCCACTTCACTTCTCCGTACCTTGATTGAAACAGTGAAACCCACTACACTTTCTGCCAATCAACTCCCTGCCGAGTACCTATCAAAACCAGATGATGCTATTGCTTACCCCATCTCAAAGGTAATCAAAGGAACCATGGTAGAATCTAACTTTCCCACCATCTTGAAAATGTCATATGTAATCCCACTTCACAAAGGAGGCAGCTCTACTGAATTCTCCAATTATAGGCCAATAGTTATACTCTCTCCACTTGCAAAGATTATGGAAACTTTCGTCATAGACAATTCATGCACCACCTAATCCAAAATCGCATTATGGCAGACATTCAGCATGGCTTACGTCCTCATCACAGCACTACTTCAGGCCTCCTAGCCTTTACTAACACCATAAACCATACTTGCAACACTAATTATATATCCTCAGCCCTCTTTTTGGATCTTTCCAAGGCATACGATATGGTTGATCACCAACTTGTACTCCACACCCTGCAAACACTGTCTAGATACTGGAGCCTTCCAATGGTTTCAATCCTACCTGCCTGGTCGACAGCAGGCTGGCATCTGACAGAACAAACTCTCTAACCTTCTACCTAACACCCTCAGAGTACCACAAGGCTCTATACTAGGGCCCTTGTTGTTCTCCATCTTCATTAACGACCTTTATACTGTCATCCCAAAAGTCATCTGTATCCAATATGCTGAAGACTCTACTCTGATCTGCTCAGCCACATCTCCAGTAGAGTTCTGGTCAGCTACCCAGACCACCTTTAATACAATAGAAAACTGGCTTTCTGAACATTGTCTGATCCTAAATCCCAAATAAACTAAACTGCTGTTATTCCACCAACACGTAGGTCTACCACTTTCACCATTACCATAACATCAACTGATGGCACAATAATCTCCCCTGACCCATCTCCGAAACTATTAGGTGTCATCATAGACAATAATCTCAAATGTGACCTACATGTTAACCAGATTATCAAAGCCATCAATAGAAAACTAGGGTCACTTTACAGAATTAAAGCCTTCCTAGCCCCTCCAGCTAAAAGTGCCATAGCTCGCTCACACCTTGTTTCAACCCTTCTGTATGCATCCCCTCTACTCTCGAATATGAACAAGACTGTCCTTAACAAACACTCAATTTGCTACAACCACATTGCCAGGTTTGCCACTGGGCTGCCTTTTAGGACACATCTTTGCATCAATCTAAATTAGCTTGGTTGGCTTGCAATACCCAGCCTAATACAGTATAACCAACTGATTATGGCCTATAAAATCCTCTATAATCCAGACAATACTCCTGCACTTCAAATATTATCACCCCCTATAACAATCCTAGACCGCTTCGATCCTCTAACAAATTACTGCTTCAGACTAGTAGGTTTAATAACACAGCCGGAGATTCTCTCTTTGCAAACCCTGTAAGTAGATCCTGGAACTCACTTCCAGCTGATATTACCCTACTGTCCACCTTAGGTCAATTTAACAGTAGACTCAAACAACATTTGTCACTTAACTGGCTATGTCAATGTATCAAGCCTGGCTAACTCGAATGTGTAAAATCTGTGAACCACTTTACTGTGTAATTTTAATTTAATCCTGACTTGTGCTCAGGACTAACATTAACCTGTGGAACATGTTTGACTTGCTTACTTATGTAATCTCTGTAAATAATCTGTTGGTAATATGCAATGCTAGTATTATGTAATGCTGTATCTGCTACCCTCATAGCTTGTCTCCACGGGCCTCCCCTGGAAATGGACATGCATCCAGTCGAATTATCCCAGTCAACAAATGTAGGATAAATACATAAATCAATAAAATATATTACAGTGACTACAATACAAGTCAGACATTGACATGCACTGACAGCATGCTGAACACACTGGGGCATACGTGGGGACTCAGAATAGCAGCCTGCCTGGGCATCACACACCTCCACAGCTGGCACACAGGCATATGTTCCGTCGGAACAGAGCACATGCCACACATGGCACGCACATCCCCTGTGCCACACACTCACAGCCTGTAGGGCTACACAACACACCTGCTACAGACATGTCAGGTACCTGTCTTGTGTGCTGCACTGGGGTCCCACTCAACAGGCTGTATCTGGTGAAGGTCACAGTGATATGCCTCAGGGCACTATGGTCCACCACAGCACACATGCATACAGGTCAGTCAGAGGCATGGACAGATATGACTCACTCATTGACCATGCCAGTATGGCTGCCTGAGACATACCTCCCTGGACTACATGATAGGGAACATAGAATGGATCTCTCAGCATGTGACACAGGCCAGTATGAGCCTGATGTTGGTTGCCAACATACCCTCACCAGGTATTCTACCACTATATGTGGGAAGGGTGTTGTATGTCTACATTATGCTCAGTCTCCACTGTCATTCACAGGGTATCCACTGGCTGTCAATGTGTGCTTACATGCTAGGGAAGCCACAATGATGTGCAAGAGTCATCTTGCACGTGACACCCATGGCCCGATGTATAATGGCAAAGCTCCTTGGTACACACATACTGCCTTATGCTGCAGGACATGGTTTACATAGCGACCTCCATGGGTATCACACAGGTTAGGACACTAACAGTGCTGCTACACAACAACAGCAGTGTACACCGGAAGATGCATGCACCAGACACTGCCTTCAGCATGATGAACTGCAATGTCTATGCAGTACCAGATTCATGATTCATGGCTCACAGGTGTTACCCATCACTGACAGGTTATGCCCCATACCATGCCTGTCATCCCCTACACATGTAACACACATGGATAGGGGGGTGGTATCCCAAGGTAACACAGATACACACACCTCCAGGTTGTTGGCACAGCACAGACCATCAGTGCCTACTCATGTGCAGCTAACAGTGTGTCGGACTGCCATCTGGTTCATAGCCTGGCACACACAACCCTCCCATACACAGGAAGACCACCTATCCTCCATAACAACACTGGCAATATGACAGTCTCAAGAACTGTGTTTATATGGCCGGACTGCATCCAGCCAAACATTGTGTGTGAACATTACTGTAGCTACAACACACTAGTTGAAGGGTTCACAGCATGTGGTCACAGAATTGCAGTGGAATGACATGTTACCACTACCACAACAGGTGGGAACATGCAGCATCTGTACATTGACTACATGTACACTATATGGCCCAGACCAGATGTGTATCCCCTGCTGTAGGTCTTTCACCATAGACACCCACACTGTATAGAGACATACCACATGCGGACCTTGCACAGTAAGACATAGTCATATTGGTATACATTGCAAATACCATTTATCCACTCGAAGCATGTGTCAGACATGGTAACTACTGCAGGTCACAGGTATTTATGTCTATATGTCACACACATACATCATGTGTGCAATGCCATTGCTGGTTTAGGCAATGGCATGCATTGTTATGTACAAACACCCACACAAGGTCATACTGTGTGACACAACCACATGTGACAGTTGTGGGTTACCAAAACATACCTATCTGTACTCTGACAATGGTAATAGACACAGTAGCAGAGCACACTATTGGCATTACTAGCCAACTAGCCCTGTTTGGCTGTGCTGATAGTGTGGTGACATCCCCTGTGTTTACTGGGGGAGTATGCAGCATCTGGTGTATTGTAGTATTTGCCAAAAGGATCTATTCACTCACACTTGCATTTACACACACTCTACTACCCCCACACACATGCATACTTGCCATTTGCAGGATTCATTCCTCTACCTTACTAAGGTCATGACACGTGAGAGAGACGCATTAGCAAAGCGCACTATTCGGTTTACTAGATAGTTCCTCTTCTCTGGCTATACTTATAGGGTGCTGACAACATCAGTATTTTGAAAGGGTAATGTGCATCAGGTAGTGTGATCTTCTGATTGCCAAAACTAACATGTTTTTCATACGGAAATGCACACACACAAACTCCCCACATCCAAACCCACACACATGCCATTTACAGGTTTCAAACTCCTACCTAACTACATTACGATACTTGGGAGAAACGCATTAGCAGAGTGCGCTATTCACATTACTGGGAGGCTTCTCTTCTCCTGCTGTACTTATAGGGTGCTGACATCATCTGTGTTTAGAAAGGGGAGTGTGCATCCTGTAGTGTGTTCTCCCAGTTGCCAAAAGGGATATTTCCCTCACACACACTAACCCCCCTCATCCAAACACACACACTTGCAATTTGCAGGATTCAAACCACTACCTATGTTATGACACGTGAGAGAGAGACGCATTAGCAGAGCATGCTCTTCGCATTATTGGGAGGCTTCCTTTCTCCTGCTGTACTTATAGGGTTCTGACATCATCTGTGTTTAGAAAGGGGAGTGCGCATCCTGTAGTGTGTTCTCCCATTTGCCAAAAGGGACATTTCCCTCACACAAAATTGCACACACACTAACCCCCCTCATCCAAACACACACACTTGCAGGATTCAAACCACGACCTAACTATGTTATGACACTCGAGACGGACGCATTGGCAGAGCGCGCTATTCGCATTACTGAGAGGCTTCCCTTCTCCTGCTATACTTATAGGGTGCTGACATCATCTGTGTTTAGAAAGGGGAATGTGCATCCTGTAGTGTGTTCTCCCAGTTGCCAAAAGGGACATTTCCCTCACACACACTAACCCCCCCTCATCCAAACATACACACTTGCCATTTGCAGGATTCAAACCACTACCAAACTATGTTATGGCACTTAAAATGGACACATTAGCAGAGCGTGCTATTCACATTACTGGGAGGCTTCCCTTCTCCTGCTGTACTAATAGGGTGCTGACATCATCTGTGTTTAGAAAGGGGAGTGTGCATCCTGTAGTGTGTTCTCCCAGTTGCCAAAAGGGACATTTCCCTCACACACACTAACCCCCCTCATCCAAACACACACACTTGCAGGATTCAAACCACTACTTAACTATTTTATGACACTTGAGACTGACGCATTAGCGGAGTGTGCTATTCACATTACTGGGAGGCTTTCCTTCTCCTGCTGTACTTATAGGGTGCTGACATCATCTGTGTTTAGAAAGGGGAGTGTGCATCCTGTAGTGTGTTCTCCCAGTTGCCAAAAGGGACATTTCCCTCACACACACTAACCCCCCTCATCCAAACACACACACTTGCAGGATTCGAACCACTACCTAACTATGTTATAACACTCGAGACGGACGCATTAGCAGAGCGTGCTATTCGCATTACTGGGAGGCTTCCCTTCTCCTGCTGTACTTATAGGGTGCTGACATCATCTGTGTTTAGAAAGGGGAGTGTGCATCCTGTAGTGTGTTCTCCCAGTTGCCAAAAGGGACATTTCCCTCACATACCCTAACCCTTCTCATACAAACACACACACTTGCCATTTGTAGGATTCAAGCCACTACCTAACTGTTATGACACTCGAGATGGATGCATTAGCAGAGCGTGCTATTCACATTACTGGGAGGCTTCTTTTCTCCTGCTGTACTTATAGGGTGCTGACATCATCTGTGTTTAGAAAGGGGAGTGTGCATCCTGTAGTGTGTTCTCCCACTTGCCAGAAGGGACATTTCCCTCTCACACACACACAAACTCCACTCACCCACACACACACACACACACACACACACACACACACACACACACACACACGCACACACACACACTGAGCATTTGCAGGATTTGAACCCCTACCCTACTATATTATGACACTTGAAGGAGACACATTAGCAGAGCGCACTATCCGAATTACTGGACATCTGTTCTGCACCTGTAGTATTTCTAGGGTGCTGACATCTTTATTTCTACAGAGGTATGTAGATGTAGTACTACCTGTCAGGTGGGGGATAGCATATATATGCATTTGCAGCCACCTACGTCAGGGTCAGATATGCACATCGCACTGGCAGGTTATGTTCTATGCCATGCTTTGGGACCAGAGGACCTGTAACACACAACACAACCAGTCCAGAACACCACACCCACATCCAGGACACACACTTAGCTTCCCTGGGAACAGTGCCAGGATATGCAGGTATTCACATACACCATTCCAGTTGTTAACATCAGGTACAGGCATATTGTGTGTGAGAACTACTCAGGCCTCTACCACTTTACCCTACAGCCACTACAATTTGTGGGTCCATGTGCTATGGCAGAACCACACACCACAGCCACATGGGTGAATACATATTGCACCTGTCCATCTGCAACGTGGGTACTCACTGTTCCACACCAGAGGTAGACCACCATTGTTGATATCTGACCATACCCACCTTTCCCTGGACATCCATATCTCATCTCCACCCCCAGGCAAGTTTGTCACTGCACACAAACTGTGTTTTGCACAAGCAGACTCTACACTTGTGTACACTGGGGTGGATAACTTCAGAGGACCCATGCTGGAGGACTACACTGGCCACTCAGCATAATCCTTGACAATTGCATCCTATGAGCATGTGTACAGTTTGCATTGGTCATGCTATCCCACATATACCCATGACTGCTCCACAACAAGACACCTGTCAGCTGTACACCGGCCATATATGCGTGCTCAACAGACAGAGTGACCTAATACATTGCAGAGCTGTAGCCCACAGAGGGAGGACATCTGTGGACAGTTCCAGCACAGCACTTAATTCACACATATTCATTACAACACAGTGTTGACAGTGGAATCGTCCAGAGAATGCAGACAGGGCTCCCCTCCATCTGTTATTGATGGACACCTACTGTCAGAGATCCTCAGCAACCCTCTCACAGCACACACCGACAACATGGCTGTGGCTTAGCACATTCAATCCCTGAGACCTCCACGGTGCCCCTGCTTGACAGAGGCACAGCTCACTAGCCTCACATGTTGCCTTCTGTGACCTACTTTACAGTGGCACGGTTGCCTACTATCCTGGGGATGCAGATGCCAAGTACACTCTAGCTGAGCTGTCATTCCCTGGGGCAAGAAGACTAGTATTGACCTCTACACCCATATGTTCAATTGTCGGATGCACAATATTTGTTGTGCTGTTCTACTGTTTGCAGGTCTTTATTGACATAGCATTCCCTGTTCCTATGACCAACTTGTGTATCTGTGGCAGATGTTTGCATATGACGGCGATCCACTATATCACTTATGTCTCTGTGGTCATTTACTGTGTGCACTGGGCTGATTGCTGTGTTGTGGTTGGTTCCTGGACTGACACGTACAAATACCAGATATGTGTGGCCAACTGCTACACGTTGATATGGCCTAAGTGTGTGAGCATGCCCAGTTCAGCCTTTCCATGGCATGTGGTCTGACATATGCCTCATTTATCAAAGTGTGCGAGCATGCCCAGTGTAAGCTTTCCATATGTTGCACTCTGAAGTCCACCACATATTTGGGTGTGTGTGACCTTCGACATTATCGCACGTTTATGATTGTGTGTTGGGTGTCATGTTGTGTACTAACTGGCCAACTGCTTCCTGTCTGCCACAACAGGGATTATACTGTGCCTGCAGGAATTACATGGGATACTTTGCAGACAGTTCTCAACATACTTTCATAATGACCTAACACTGTAGTACCGTATAGTGTACTGGTTCCGTACTTTCACTGTGGTGGACAGTATCCTGGGCTTTAGTCCTATCACTGCTTGACATCTTCATAGTGAGCACAACAGACTGTGTAGGGGCCAGTTGTGCACATATGACCATGTTGCAATATGTTCAGATATGGACTACCTACACCAGGCTCGTCCAACATTGCTAGTGTATTCCACAACATGGGTGGACATTGGCAAACACTAGTGATGTTCCGTAGGCCATTTCTGATGGTTGTCACAGAGTGTGTTTGTCCTTCGACACACATTGTAACTGGAGTTTGCCATTACATATGTCATGGTTGGTATACTGTGCCTCTGTCTACCTCTGACATGACAGTGATACCCAGGGTAGCCTACCATCTCCCATACACTCATCAGGATGCCTCTTGAGGGGTGTCGATATGTGGCACTCTGGCTGACCTGTACCAGGAGTTTACTGAAGTGTGGGGGTGCCTTCTGTGTTATGGATCATTCTGTACAGCTTGGCCTATGTATGTCAGTGCTGGGGTTCAGGTTTCTCATGTGCATAGCTCACTGCCATTCAGATTGTACAAGGTGCAACATGTTCATTCATTCCAGGTTGAACATGGCTTCATACATCAGGCACAGCTTTCCTGTAGCTGGGAAGGGTGGCGGTGTGTGGGGCTGCAGTTTGTTTACTCAGGCAACACATGGCATCTGTTCATGCTCTTTGCTACCCCTGGTGGAGTGCTGTTGTGGACTTTACATTTGATGGAGGTGTCTGCTGCGGTATATCCCACAGGGGCTGTTGTAGTCAGTTGTGATGCTGATGGAGGATGGCTGCAGAACCAGAGTGAGTTCCCCTTATCTACATCTGCCAGCCTTCATGTTTGGGTGGGTATATGGTACATGTTTCTGCGAACACTACAGACACATGTTTGTCCAGTGCAGGATATTTATCTCCTTTTGTACACAGGTCTCACATTACATGTTAGGTACCTCATGGGTTAACACCTGTGTGGTAATTTGTGGGCACTTACTGTATATCCACGGTGGTTGTCTATACACAGTTCTGGGATTAGCTTGCTGACATGGCTATGGCTACAGTTGTCTGTTTGTAGGTGGCCCTTTTGTGGGTTGCTTGTGTCAGCTGTGGGTCGGATATGGTGGGCTGTTTGTACTCCTCTGCATACATGCTCTGTCACAGTCCTTCCATGTTGGCCTATACCTACGGGACATGTATACAGAACGGGGGTGGGGGGGCCAAGACCAGACCTTGTGGGATGCCACTCATATCCGCTTTGTAGTCTGACATGGATGCGGCATGTCTGACCATGTCAGTTCTGTCCTTGGTCTGCTTTGCAACCCCTCTACTGACATAGGGGTGTATATTTAAGCTGGTGAACATATCCATACTGAACACGTACAGTATTGTCTAGAAGCATGTGCACGGTCCAGCTACACTGTGTGGACCACATAGCCCTCATCAATGACCTTAATGACTGCTTCAAATGGGTCAGACATGTTTAGGGGCTGGTTCTGCAGTTACAACAGCCACAGTGTGTAGGGTCCAGTATCAGTAGGTCCACATTAGCCTTCTGTCTGCAGTACTTACTGATCCTTTCCATAGCTGTGCAGAACAAGCTTGTCAGGATCCTGGGGTGGTAGTTTGGAGTATCCATTCAGGCAACACCTTTGTTGTGATGGACCACTGTTGTTGTACACTGCTCTTTGGGTACATATCCTGTGGTAAGGCTGACATTGGCCAGTAGTGTGATTTTGCATTCCATTACTCTTGGGGTCCATGTTGGCCTCAGCACAGGACACCATCATATACCTTTGCTGCTGTGTGTTCTGCTTTGCAGAGGATGGCTGTTACCTCAGCATCTGCAATGTCAGGGGACCATCTGCTGGGATAGGTATTTTGCACTTGGGGGGGGGTGTTTGCACTGCACCTGACAGGTTGTATGTTAGCAATATGTGTGTGTGTTTGGTATGTTGTTTGTAATATCTGTGTGATTCGGAGCATATCTGTGGATGCCCAACATGGTACCTACCATCAGTTGGGTATGCCTTGTGATTATCCTTAGTGTCCTGTACGTTTTGTATCTTCATAGGTTCATGGGTTCATAGTAGGCTAGACACCCTAGGCCATTAGTAAGCCTAGCTAGAGTGTGTGTGTCTTTCGCCACCCCTTGCTATGTTCAATTATGGCCATTTATGAGGTTCTTCACTGTGCCTCTGTCTGGTCGTGACACAGTGGGGACCCCCAGTATGCATGTACGGTCATCCATCCATTTGGCAATATTCCTGTTGAGGGGTGTCAGTGAGGGGCTCTGCCTACCATGGATTGGGATCCTGTTTCTGGGTGTGGGGAGCCTATGGGTTATGTATCTGTCCCTCCAGCACATCTTATTTCATTATGTGTTGAGGTTGACATCTGTGACTCTCACAGCTCCAATGGCTTTGATTTCCTGTGGTGTAGCATGTCCATTACTCCTGTGTTGGACATGGCCTGGTACAACAGACATACAATGCCTCTGTGTAGGCAATGTGTGACTGCAGTCAGCTGGGGTGTCTACAGCCAGGCAGCATATGACATATATTTCACACCCTTTATCCTGTTGGTGGGGTAACTATGAGATCTTCTGAACCGCTGCAGGTGTCACGTATGGTACATCCCATATGAGTCATTGTACTAGATTATGGGTCTGATAAGGGAACAGTACAGCGGCACAGTGACCGCTGTTGATGTTGATGTGAATCCTTTCATGATACGGTGTCCAGTATCAACAGTCTTCATAGCCACATTGGCATTGCGGCTGTCACATGACAGATTAATGCCGACCTGTGTCCCTAGGTCCCTGATGACTCCTTGCATACATAATGGTTTGACACCTATGTGGTACTTTGTGTACCTTGTCTGGTATTTGGTGGGACATTCATACTGTCCAGTGTCTTCGGATGTCTGTGAGGGTTTCTTGTGTGTGAGAGTGTGGTCTGTCACATGCTACAGACTGTACAGCAGTTTTGACTACAGTTATGTGCACATGGGTGGTGTCCGCTGCTTTGTGCATTGTCAATTACCTGGCTATATGGGTGTCTGTGCTGCATATGGATACTCCCCCTCCTTTGATGTCTTGGTGCAGGTGTTGGGGTCATAACACATGGTATGTGGTATAACCTAGTAGTGCTGGTGTGCTATCACTAGGCCTGCAGCAGGCTTCTGTCACTGGACAGGCATCAATGTTCTCCATAATGGGAAATGCCTCAGGGGCATGCATATTGCAAATTACACATCTGGCATTGGTCAGCATTACCCTTATGTTTCCTACCACTTATGTTTTCTAGGGTGGTGGGTAGTCTTTTTGGCCTTGCCTACATATGGCTCTATGGAGGCGGCAAAGGCCTTATCCAGTATCCAGACGCACATGGGTAACAGCTGACAGCCATCCCTGTAACAGCAGCATGGCTTGTCATGCTTGACATCTCAAGCAGACACACATTACACCCTCTTGGACTGACAGCTGTAACTGTGCCAGCTGTTAAACATGAGCATTCTGTGTTTGTACTGTGGCATCATTCTTGGTGAGGGTTGGATGCTGCACACAGCCAGTGTCATCCCGCCCTGGGGTACATACTCGGAGGGACCATCCATGTCTCATTTGATGTTGACCAGGGAGGTACATCTCAGGTAATTCACACCAGCATGGACATTGAGTGCATAATATTTCTGTGTGCTTTGGGGTGACCTGCGTACTTGTGTTAAGTGGCATTTTGTGGCAACCTACAAGCAGCTTACTCTACCCTTTCCCTTGTTCAGTCTGGTGAGTAGGACAGCTGTGTGTCTGCCTATACAGACACCTATTACGACTGTATCAGGCATGTTGTTTCTCCTTCGGGCCTGTGACTGTTTGGCACACCAGCTTTGCGTACTATTTGTTGCATGTGCTATGTTTGAAGGTTGCGGTTGCTTGTGATCTACTTTGGAGGCTTCTGTTGGTGTGGTGTGTTTGTAATTAAGGCCTCCGGGAATACTTGTCTGTGTTTGTGTTTGGTTTACAGTTGTGGTAGGTCTATGTGGGACTGGGTTTGTGTTGTATGTGGTTACCTTCTCCTCCTGACTAGTGTTGACAGTACTGAGTTGTTGGAGCTCAACCTCTGGTTTGGATACATGGATGCATCTATCACATATGTTTGTATTTATTGGGGGGTGTTGTGGTTGTCTGTGTACTTGGTACTGGCATCACATTGCCTCTGGATTCATAGATTATACTTGTTGTGGCTGGACTTAGTGGATTGTATGTGTGGACATATGTTGTTGCCATACTACTGGTCAGTGATTACTTCCCTTTTTATGTTTGTTCTATCATGTGGTAACTTCCTCATTCTCTTGCATGGTTTGGTAATGGCTGGAGGCCAGCATGCCAGATGCCTGCGTGTATGGCATTATGTGTTGTTGTTATTTGTGATTGCATACTCCAAGCATTCCTGGCTGTGTTCATGGAATGCCTGTATAACATGTTCTGTGGTGTGTTCCATATTCTGCACTTGCACAGGGCCTTTTTCACTGTGGTATTCTGGCCAGGGACTGGGGTCAGGGTGTGTATATCCAGTGTGATTACTCTATGGTCTGGTCTTACCAGTGAGGGGTACACTTCTCATCTTGCCATCCAGTACACATGTTGCTAATTATCACATCCAGTATGCTTACCCCTCTTGTGGGAGTAGTACATTGTTCCTGGGTATTTTGGTTTATGGAATCTGGGTAATTTTCTCCTACTGTGTTGGTGCTAGTACAATGCTACCGGTGTATGTCTGGGTATTTTCAGTCGAGCAATATAATGTGGTTTGGGGGGCTTGATATATTCATGTATTCCGACATAGGCCAGGTGCTGTTCCTGGTATTAGGACAGTGGTCTGCAGCAGGCTATATACTGCGAGGCAGTTTTACTCATTGGTATTTGACCATGGCTATTCTATGCTGCTTCTTGTTGTGGTACCAACATGGGGGTGTGGTTATCCTTGCCATTTCTTGCTAGTCACCCTCCTTTTGTAGCTTGTTCCATGTTTTGCGGCTGTACAGCACAGTATGAGGTGTGACCTGGTAGTGTTAGGGTGCTGATGTGAGCCTTGCCCAGTTCTGTATTACAGGACTGATATCTGCATTCTCCTTACTGTGTGCATTTACACTGCACACATCTTGCTGTTTCTACATCTGTCATGGGGTAGTATTACATCTAGGTTCCTATCCCTTGTAGAACATATGAGGTTGGGTTTGTGTTTTGAGACTTACCTATTCAGGGCATGCTGTGGGTACTGACCGCCTTTGCCAGTATCCATGGGGCATGGCATGATAGCTGCACGCCACCCCAGCAGATGGTGCATCATGTCAAACTCCACATATCTTCCCAGCCTGTAACACATTGGCTCCCCTTTGACTGACTGCATTACTTCAGCCAATTATTGTACTTGATCTTCTTGTCTTCATAGTGTGGCATCATGCTTGGTGAGGGTGAGATGTTAGGCAGGGTCTTCATGTTTGCATATACTAGATGGTGTTACATTGCTTAACACATGGCAATCATGCCTCAGGTGGTGCTGCAGGGCTGCCTCTGTCGGATGCACATACTACACTCCCTGGACATGTTTGAGAGCAGGTTGTGTCATGTTAGACATCCCTGTTACTATATGAGTGAGTCAGAGAGGGGTATCATTCCCAGGGTTCCTACTGAGCTAGTGTATGTGCTATGCATTGCCTCTTTGCCAAGGCCAGGGCATACTGGGCACGCCTCCTTCTGCCTACTGGGGCAGGCCTCAGGTTGTTCCTCCTCCGAGTCACGCTCTGCCTGTGATGGCCTTGGCAATGGTGGTGGGCTGTTTGGCCTGGCCCTATGCTGGTCCTGCTGCAGCTGTTTTCACAAGATCATATTATGTAGCATAGCACATACCATGACAATTTGGGTACATGTAGTTGGTGTGTACTGCAAGGCTCCACCAGATGTGTCCAGACACCGGAACCGTGACTTGAGCAGCCCAAACACACGCTCTATTACATTACGTGTTTGTGCGTGTGCCTCATTATGGCATTCCTGTTCAGGTGTGTGTGTGTTCCTGATGGGTGTCATCAGCCATGGCTCCAGTGCATAACCTGCATCCCCCACTAAGTGTCCGTGTGGGATGTCCCCATTGGCAAATGTCTGGTACAGCTGCGTCAAATGTCAGATGTGGGAATCATGATAACTCCCAGGGCAGCCAGCACACACATTCATTATTATGCCCTGGGCATCACACACAACCTGGCAGTTGAAAGAGGGGAAGCCCTTCTGGTTAATGTAGGCCCTACCCCACTCACTGGCTGGTGCTTTGATGCGTATGTGCGTGCAGTTTATTGCACCCAGTACCTCAGGGTATTCCGCTATTTGCTGGAAGAGACGCATATTGCTGGCCAATACCTCACGGGCATTGGGGAAATATACATGATCACCAACATGTGCTGACATGGCATCCAGGAACTGGTGTAGTACCCTGGAGGCTGATGCCTGTGATATCCCCATCATATCGCCAGTTGGTCTCTGGAAGGTACCTGTTGCTAGTATTCTTAGGCCAACTCATACCTTGGTTTCCACTGGGATGGGTTCCCCTCTGTTGGTTCTGTGTGTGAGGCGTGGCCTGCTCAGCTCAACAATTTGCTGCAGGAGCTCTCTGTCCACTCTATAGCGCTCTACTATCTCCAGCTCATGTAACCCGTGGTAGGTGACCCTGGGCCTGTACACTCTTCTCCATCTCCTCACTGTGGGTTGTCTGGCACCATCTGCATTGTCACCACCCTCAGCAAGTCGCCTATGTCTCATTATGACAGCTATGGCAGCCCCTAACATTTCTGCTCTGAGTGAAGCTTTTTCAGTTTTCACTTCTATTAGCTTACTCCTGTCTTGCAGTGTCTCTTAATGGAAACATCCTTCA
Organism: Protopterus annectens; assembly: GCF_019279795.1. Taxonomy (NCBI): domain Eukaryota; kingdom Metazoa; phylum Chordata; order Ceratodontiformes; family Protopteridae; genus Protopterus; species Protopterus annectens. The sequence goes on along the minus strand of NC_056744.1, from coordinate 1,251,206,007 downwards.
CTACTGTTTGCAGAGTTTTAAGTGCTGGGCTGGGCTACTATTCTGCCTGTGTAATTGCCTGCTTCTAATTATTTTCACCTGCTAGATTCAGCAGTTATCCCTGCAAGCTTCCTATTAATTCTGTTGCTTCCTTTTTCCTCTCTGTTTCCTCAGGGGGAAACAACGTGCATACTATCTGAAACACGCTCACAGTGGCTTACACGCGTGCACACGTGCTTACACGGTTCAGAATCTTCTTATTTGGGTTTACACACGCGTACACCCGCGCAAACACTGTTACACGTCTGCCAACAGCCTCCAACATACTCAGACTGCCTTACACGTGCGCACACCCACGCAAACAGTGTTAAACATCTCCCAACATGCTCCCACATGCTCACACTGCCTTACACGTGTGCACACTGTCCTACTCGTGCTTCATGGCGTGCACACGTGCACATGCACGGCCAGCAAGAAACTTTGCTGTAGGTAACAGTGTACACCTTCCATTTCTTGACTTTCCATGACTTATCTAGTGGCACACCTCTTTCCATGATCTGTGCCTGTCATCTGTCATGTTACACTGGCCTCCAATGAACTGCATTTCTTTCTACCATTCCTCCCTGTGATGTCACCTATCTCCTACTCTATTCCTCCCCCTTTTGTATCTCTTACACTACTCAGACTGCTCATTTGGTATGTGACTGTGAGATTCAGTATCCGAACCCTCATTTACATGAGATTGCCTACTAATGCTTAGTTACATGTCTTAGACTCAGCTTCCCCCCTTAGCAACCACTACATGGTGGCCATGTTGGTTTTGGTCTGCTGGTCCCTGCATTGTCATTCCATGTATTGCATGAAACCCACATTTCTGGGTTTATAACCTTATTTTTTATGGTTTTATACAGTGCAGCCCGTTTGCGCGGGGCTGCGCTGGAAAAAATTATATTTTTAATATTTTTGCATCTGGTTATCTTGCCAATGGCCACATATTTGGCCATTGGCATGCTGCCTGAGTCATATGCAACCTTTACTTGGAGCTGACATCGCTCCGTTGTGGAATTTGCAGAAATGTACTCAGTTGTCAGCTGAGTACATTTCTGCAGCTAAAACGTCTCCTACACGGACTGGTTTCTGCTTCATGGATCGCTAATATACCTCATTTGCATACCTTTCGTATGCAAGTGAGGTATTTAGCATGTCCACTCCCAGTCCGTGTAAGAGACGTTTTAGCTGGTCTCTTACACGGAGCTTAGGGCTGTTCCTGGATCGCAGGGCTTGCATGGAGTGTTGCACGTCTCTTATACTCCGTGCAAGCCTTTGTGAATCCTGCCTAATAGGAACATGCTCTATAACTAGGGCCTGGACTGTATACCTCTGTCCACCCTTAATGTAACTCCTTATTACACACTTCAGAGCAATGTGCCCCAGTTTAAGACCTCTTATACACTCACACTTAAATAAATTAAATCTCACACATCCAAACACTTCTGGGAAAGCCTGGTACAGATTTCCAGCTGTGTCCCTTCCCCAAAATACCACAACATTGACACCAATCAGAGAGTCAATATGCTCTTTTAAAGGGGTGTCCTATTATGAAAATTAGATATTAAAACAAATGATAGCAAATGACTTAAAGCAGCCAGGCTTTCAGTGGCCAGTGAAGCTATCAAAGCAAGTATAAGCACTCTCAAATCATTAAAGGAAACACTGACTGACCATCTACAATGTAAGTAAATAAAAATATTTAATAATGGGCAAAAATGATTAAAAATATAAAACAGTAATTTCCAATAAAGAAACAAAATATAATCATCAGGAAAATAAAATCAATACTGTAGGACAGAAATTCAAAATTTTAGAAAAACTCTGATTAGTTATGATTTTCCTGTCTGACTAAAGAACACTGTCCTTGATTTAAACTAAATTATTACAACAGAGCAAAGGCAGGTTTACAGTTATTGGTGAGTCCTTTTGGGTTTCCACTGCACAGAATAACTGGGAACAACTCCAACTGGCAACTGACAACTGTAACTAACTGTTAACTGACAGCAATTGACTTCAACTGTCTTCAGCAGGCTCTTTAATAGACTAGCTTAACTGTCACAGCTGTTCCAGTTCTAATTTTCATTTCATATTTTTAAAATCAACCAACAGCTGTTTACTAAAGTTCCTTCCTATCTTTCAGCCTCTGACAGTAACACATAGCAACTGTCAACATTCTGATGACATCATCTGCAGATCAGCTGATTCTGAGACAGTCTGCATTTAGAATCTTCTTCACAAATATGTGCATACAGAAATGCAAAGGAAATACTGCTCAAGTCTCTAAAACATTCTGTACAAAAAGACTACAAATCAACATGCAAGAACCTATTCACAATATCATAGCTAGTCATGCTGGCATAATAACACACAGGTCAATCTGAAACCATGCACAAAACCACAGAGAGACATGTCAGCACAGAAGACAGCATCAAATGTCTTCATATTTCTCCACCCCATGACTTAAACACAGTTTTCAAGTGACCCTTGAAAAATGATGCTTGAGGAAAAATGGGTCTGTCTGGGAATATCAACCCACTCCTCTCATGGGCAATCCATTTGCATTGGGATTATTAACCCTACTGCATTTTTCTTCCCCTTATGAGGAAACTTGGCTGAGTACAGCCTCCACCCTATAATTTGATGCATCAACTTGCACAACTAACTCTTCACTATAATCTGGGATAGCTAACACAGGGGGTCATCCCAAAATCTCTTTAAGTTTTTGGAATCCCTATTCACAATCTGTGGTCCACATTACCTTAACCAGTTTATTTTTTTCTTGTTAGGTCAATAAGAGGTGCAGCCACTGCACCACAACTGGGAACAATTTTTCAACAACACCCTGCTGTCCCTAGAAATGCTCTAACTTGTTTTTTAGTAACTGTAACTGGCCATGCTTGAATGGCTTCCACTTTGACAGATTATGGCCTAATCTTACCACTTTTCACTCTGTGTCCTAAGTAAGTGACCTCTAACATACCCTCCTGACACTTACTGGTTTTAATGGTTAACTTTGCCCTTTTAAACTGGTCTGCAAATGCCCATAGCATAGCCTTTAATGTAGAGTTTAACCTCTCTATAAGACCATTAAGTTTCACCCCACAATGCTTCCACAAACAAGTCAGCAGGTCTGATATGAAGTTGACAACTTGGTCAATCAGTATCTCCTTTGGAAAACATACTCTGCTGACAATTTACAGCAAAGCACTTGCCACCTTTGCTACATCAATATCACCTGCCAAATGAATATTAGGAACTATACCTAGAAGTGGCAGACAGTAGACTCTAAGCACTATCAACAGCTGTACTACCTCACCTTTCAACCCTCTCTTAGGAGTCCATTCTTATAAATCAAACCTTCTTTCTCTGCCTCAATATCACCTGCACAAGAAATATTAGCGATCATAACTAGAAGTCGTAGACAGTAGCCTTTAGGCTCTACCAATGGCCCTACTACCTCACTATCAAGCCCTCCCTTAGGAGTCTACTTTCTATATAGCAAACCTTCCTTCTCTGCCTCAATATCACCTGCACAAGCAGCATTAGGGGCTAAGGCTACAAGTGGCAGATGGTAAGCTCTAGGCTCTACTAACTGCCATACTATCTCACCTTCCAGCCCTCCTTAGAAAGAACACTGTCCCTGATCTAAACTAAAGTATTACAACAGAGCAAAGGCAGGCTTACGGTTCTTGGTGAGTCTTTTTGGGTGTCCACTGCATAATTCAGCTGTGAACAACTGCAACTGGCAACTAACAACTGTAACTGTCTGTTAACTGACAACAATTGACTTTAACAGGCTCTTTTATAGCCTAGTTTAACTATCACAACTGTTCCTGTTCTAATTTTCATTTAATTTTGAACATCAACTGACAGCTGTTTATGAAAGTTCCTTCCTATCTTTCAGCCTCTTACAGTAACACATAGCAACTGTCAACATTCTGATGATATCACCTGCAGATCAAATTATTCTGAGACAGTCTGCATTTTAAATCTTCCTCACAAATATGTGCAGCCAGAAATGCAAAGGAACACTGCTCAAGCCGCTAAAACATTCTGTACAAACAGACTACAAATCAAAATACAAGAACATATTCACAATATCATAGCTAGCCATGCTGTCATAATAACACACAGATCAGTCTGAAACCATGCACAAAACCCCAACCAGACATGCCAGCACATCTAATTTCTTCACAAAAGTACTTAGTAGTATGGATTAAAATTATTCTGGTGCAGCAAAGGATGTGTGGGAAGAGACTAAGTAAAATATAACACAACAATTGAGAAAATGGAAGATCTGTTTTATGGATATGGATAGGAAGATACAAGCAGTTACAATGTTTTTCATACCTTTAATTTTATACACAGGTCAATCATATTTTTATCAACCAGAGAAGTTGTAGCAACATTACTGACATGAAATTAACCAATCAGAACAAAATAAGGGCCATGCTGATAAATGCTAGGAGCTTAAAACAAAAACTGCACTTCCTGAAAACACTTATATCACTAGAAGATGTAGACATATGTGTAGTCACAGAAACCTGGTTTAAGGCCTCAGAGACTACCCCAACCCTACAAGGCTACAATGCCTTCCACACCTTTAGACTGCAAAATGAAAGTGTGAAAACCAAAGGAGGTGGTATTTTAATCTAACTTACAGATAAATTCACTTCATGTCTTGTTACACTGGACAACTCCATGGAGTTAATCCAGGTCCAGATTACAGTGGATAAGACCCCCATTCAAGTCCTAGCCAGTTATAGATCCCCCTCCATCAGTCACAACACCCACGAAACCTAATTAACCAAAACCAAGGACAATCCAAATTTTACCAAACACACTTGTTATGGGGGATTTCAATTATCCCACCATCAACTGGGAAACCTACTCTAGCCCAAACTTACTAGCACAAATGTTCCTTTACTTTGTGAATTCCAATACCCTGGAGCAAATTGTCCATACCCTGACAAGAGGAACAAACATTCTAGATCTGGTTCTCGCCAACATGTCAAAAAGGTGCACTGCTGCACCTGTTGGACTCTCATTGGTTAAAACTGACCACAAATCACCTTCGAACTGACACTAACACCAAAACTCACAAAGGGTGAAATCAGACTAAAAAACTTCATCAAGGCAAATTATACCCTCCTAGTTGAAGGTATAAATGCATTCCAAGCCCACCTCAAGCTGAAAGTGATAACTACAATGAAGCTTACACTAAAGCCCTGTAAAATCACTTGCATAAGTGTATAAACACTTCTGTACCAGAAAGAATCAAAGTCAGAGCCCCAAGTAAAATCAAGCTGCCATGGTGGACTTCCAGCATCAACAAACTCTACAATAAATGCAAAAATGTGCTGTCCAAGAAACTAAAGGTAAGGACCCAACAATGGAAAAGCACCCTTCCTGGCCATAACAGGCAAATAAGATAATTAGTCAAATCCTCCAAGAGATCCTTTGATGGAAATCTAGCAAGTACTGCCAAGGATAACCATAAGGCCTTTTACAGCTATGTGCATAACCTAATGGGTAGGACCCAAGCATGTGCAGAACTGGTCACCAATGATATCACACACACTGATCCCACAGAAACAGTGAGCCTGGTAGCAGATAGGTTTGGTGAAAATTTCACTCCCTTATCTCCTCCTAACTTACAACAACCCTCACCCAAAATCCACCACTTTACTTATCTGAAGAGCAGGTCCTCAAAACCCTGTCCAAGGAGAACCAAGCTTCTATGGGACCAGATGACATCCCAGACTGTCTTTTAAATAGGCTATACATGAACTAGCATCACCACTAAGTACCTTTTTCAATCATAGCCTAACCACTGGCTTTGTTCCTGCAGAATGGAGAACTACTACAGTTATTCCACTCCACAAAGGTGACCTAGCAACAGACCTGGGGAATTACAGAGCCACAAGTCTGCCCAGCCTCATCTGTAAGGCCATGGAACGTATCATTACTAACATCGTAAATAAAGATATAGGTGACCTCCAAACCCTATATCCTACCCAATTTGGCTTCATGAAGGGCAGATCCTGCCTGTTAAGTCTGGTGGATTTCTTTGAAAGTGTGACCAAGGCCATTGATGAGGGAAAATCTGTGCACACAGCATACCTTGACTTGGCAAAGGCTTTTGACACACTCCCACATTCAGGTATTACCTATAAACTTTGCAAACTGAATGTAAAGTCCTTTGTTGTAAGATGGGTTGCCAACTGACTCACAAACTGGACACACACTATGAAAGTGGATGATTCCACATCAACTAGCAGACCTGTTACCAGTGGGGTGCCACAGGGGTCAATGCTTGACCCCCTAGTGTTTGGCATATACATCTTGGAATTTCAGGTCAAAACTAAAGGGTTGTGGCTTACCAGATTTGCAGATGACTGCGAACTAGATGCATTCATTGAATCCCCAAATGCTGTCAGTATATTCCAGGATGGTCTCCCACAAATCAATGACTGGTGCATTAGTCACAGTGTCAAACTGAATGCAAAGAAATGCATCATCATTCCCTTCAGTACAAACAATGCCCCATCACACTATCAGATCAATAACAATACTCTAAGTACCCATGAAGTGGTAAGGGACCTGGGATCACAGGTTGACCACGACCTTACCATTGTAAGGAAAGCTTTCCACATAGCTCACTTGATTGGCAAAGGCATCACCTCGAGAGCAAACGAAGTTATAACTCCACCCTGTACTTGGTACATATCCAGCCTATAACTGAGTATAACACAGCATTCAGTAATTGTACTGTACTAAGCACCTACAGCAATTAGAGAGACCTCAGATGTTTCTAACAAAGAAGATCAAGGATCTCCAGCATGTGCCTTACACAGACCAACTAAAATCCCTGTCACTGTACTCCATATTGTATAGACTTCTTAAGGGAGACTTATGCCTGGCATAGAGAGCAACTCAAGACCCAAACCTAATGAGCTTACTGCATATCCGTAAATCAAATGGGTCTAGGATACCCATTCAAAAGACTTAAATATGGCCTGCAACTTAAATAGGACATGCTGGATGGACAGATTTATCTCCCAGTGACTGCCATATCTTTGGAAGAGTCTACCAATTCATGTGAAACAGAGCACTTTTATGACACTGTTCAAGAGGAACCTGGATAAGTGGATGGGGCACCATAAATTCTTACTGGTGATAGTGTCCACAACCCTCCTGGACATGAGCAGTCATCACTAAATGCAATCTTTGGCATTGACTAGTACCTCTACGGTATTACATAGGGTTGAAACGGCTAGGCTTAAAATGACCTCCAGGTCGATAGCCTAGTAATCTCCTGTGATCCTGTGATCCTAACAATGGGGGGAATATATGTGTGTCTCCCAATTATGGAATAAAATCTAGAAGATTTAGGATCTTTGCTTGGAAGTGTTTACATAGGTATTTTAATACCCCATGTAGACTCCAAAGAATTTTTCCTCAGGTAGACAGCAAATGTTGGGAGGTATGATGAGAAAGAAAGAAATAATTGGGAACTTACTTTCTGGGAGTTCAATGAGTTGGCAGACTTTAAAGATTCCCTGCAGACTACTCTGTCAGACATACTAGGTGAGCAAACTGGCGAAACTAAGGAAATTATTTTTTGAGCTATAATACAGAATTGGAATTGCCCAGACATAGTAAGGCCTTGCTGAGTCTAATTATGGTGGACATAGTAAGACCTTGCTGAGTCTAATTTTGGTGGCTGCCAAAAAAGCATTTACTAGAAAATGGAAAAAAAAGTCTAAACCAACTGCACTAGAAGTAATGAATATATAACAAAGATATAACAACTGGAACTGGGATCTTTAGAAAAGGGTAGGAGTAAATTACACAGAAAAAATGGGAATTGTGAAACAATATATGCAGAGGAAGAATGAGGTTTAAAAGAAGGCACGATTTGAGCTATGTAATGCTTGACTGACAATAGCCGGATAGATTATAACTGATGTATAATATTTACAACTAAATTTATGTCAATATGGTTTGTTTTCATTTATATAAATATATGATTGCCTATGTTATTGATGATAATTTAATAAAGATGTTAAGATAATTTAAAAAAGATATTGATGACTATTACTGACAGATTTAAACCTTTAACATCTAACCTAATATTCTGTGCTCTAACAGAAGTTTTGCTACACATGCACACACACACACATACACACACACACACACACACACACACACACACACACACACACACACACACACACACACACACACACACACACACACACGATAATACAAAATCAGTTTGATGTCTAATGGGCAGAGCGAAAAATCATGTTTGACACTTAGGTTGTTATGCATGGTCACATGGGACATATGTTTGACTCATAAAGTTGAAATCATACTTTTATCTCAGTAAAATATTTTGGATTTCATGAACATGTAACATCCACTATGTGACGAAAGCTGACATGGGAAGAATGGAAACTGAGTGGCAGTCACTGACACCCACAATGGGACTATGCCTGATCTAAGGGGAAGTATCTCAGGTTCTATCCTTGCCTTGCAGCATGTTAGACCATGAGCTAAAGACTGATGTGAGACAGCATATGTGGGCCTGTCATCTGCAGTGATTTACAGAAATTAAGCTGTAGCACACTGTATCAGGGCTAGCCACCTGATGGTGTAAACCTTGGCTCTAGGTGATTGCCACTGTTGAAGTGACACTCTGACCCCATGTTCAAAAATGGAAAACTGGGTTGTGGATGGATGGATGGATGGGCGGATGGATGGATGAATGAAAGCTGAAGCACAGAGATATGGATGCATAAATAAAAAATGCTTACTCCATTAATGGATTATGGCATTACTTTCAGTGAACAACACGCACGTTCACTGGAAAAAAAGCTGATAGGCTCTCACCCCATGGAAGAATGAATGGGTCGTTGCAGTGACCATAATGGATGTTTGAAAGTCCTGTAGGGACATAAAAAAATTAAAAGGAAAATGAGCTTCCAGCTTAACAGCCCTATAAGACATCTATATATCTATATATTTATATGTGTGTGTGTGTGTGTGTGTGTGTGTGTGTGTGTGTGTGTGTGTGTGTGTGTGTGTGTGTGTGTGTGTGTATATATATATATATATATATATATATATATATATATATATATATATATTTATATATACTGCGGTGGTGGTACCGCTGTAGCGTTGTTGCCTCACAGCAAGATGTTGTGCCATTCGATTCTCAGCTAGAGCGTCTTCTGTGTGGAGACATGCGTGAATGGGCGTACCTTCATTGAAGGTTATGCGTCAGGGCTGGAAACTCGGCACTTAAAAAAAAATCTACTGCCAATCATTAGCGGGCCGGAGTTCTGCTGTGGCGACCCCTAACCGGGAAAAGCCGAAAGACACAAACAATATATATATATATATATATATATATATATATATATATATATATATATATATATATATATATAAATATACATATATATATATATATATATATATATATATATATATATACACACACATATGGGTTGATTACAGTAGACCGACTGTTTACTTATTTGACACCCAGTTGCCGAAGACACGAAGACAACAAGACTGACAACTTCACTAGACTAACATCTGGAAGACAGACGTTTCATGCGAGGTAAGTAACCACTTGGCCATCCTGTTGTACTTTGCTCCTTACCCCCACGATAGTGCATTCTCAGAGTTGGTATAGTTAGTTTGGGGGGGCAAAGCCCCCCACATCGGTGGGTTTAGTTTTACTTACTTTAGTTAATTTTATTGGAATGGCCAAGAGGTTACTTACCTCGTGTGAAATATCGGTCTTCCAGATGTCGGTCTTCTGAAGGTGTCGGTCTTGTCGTCTCAGGCAACTGAGTATCGGGTAAGTGAGCAGTCGGTCTACTGAAGTAGACCCATATATATATATATATATATATATATATATATATATATATATATATATATATATATATATAAATGTAGGTATAACACATTTGGTCGCTTTTAAAGAGCATACGTCAAAGGGAGACAGCAGTTTCAAGTAATCACTTGTTTCACTGTAATATGAACGAGAAAATGAGTTCAGAAATTAAGTGCATTGAGCACACACTGCAAAGCAGGACTAGGCAATTCAGTTAAGGATTTGCACTGTCAGTTAATGACAACATGGTAGTAAGTTGGGTCAGATACGTGAGGTAGTAGCTGGTAGACCCAAGAAACCCAGATGTGTAGCAAGTGTGCCCTGTGAATGCCTATCTGATGCTTCTGTGTGGGATGAGTTTGTCTTCCAACCCAGAAGGACTTCTTCTATATACACAAATATTTAATTATTTATTTATTTATTTAAATTTGTCAATTGGTGTACTGATCACAACTGACCAATTTCAGTCTCATCCTGGAGATAAAGTACATGATGTCTCACAAAAAGTCATGCATTTGGTAAAAGAATGAAGACCAATGATAACAACATACAGAAGACAGAAAAACAAGTATTTGTGACCTACATGCAGTGAGAGTAGGCAATATACAGTATGTACAACAGTAAGACAGTATGTATATCACGATACTAACAGATACAGAAAAAAAATGGGGGGGGGGTTAAGTGAGTGAGGCAAAAGTGAAGATGCAGTCACTAGGTAACACGAGTTAAGCTAGAGCACTTAGACTGTGCTTGCTTTTCTAGAAGTGTTTTGAGCTGTGACCTGAATTTTGAGAATGAAGTAGTGTCTTTTGGGTAGATTAGGAGAAATTCCCTTTGGGGTTGTAAAAGGAAAAAAAGCAGTAGTCAGTACTGTGAACCCTCGATATGCAGTTTTGAAGCAGAAGTCCAAAGTGGTTCTGATTCCTTAGGATGTAGGGGGCATTTTATATTAGGAACTTTGAGGTGAAAGAAGAAAGTGATTGGTTGTTTAGTACTTTGAATAAATGAAAAGCAGGTGAAGGTCACACACTTGTTTGAATGGTAGGCATTTGGTCTTTCCAAGGGTTGTGCACTGGTGTTTATGTAATGGGGAGTGTGTTTGAAATGCCATATGTTATTGGAGATAGACTGATTTGTGGAACTTTTTATTTTAGAGGCATAGGATAACAATGTGAGTCTGTACTCTAGTTGTGCAAGCAGTATGCCTTTGCCTATGGCATTGTGAGTGATGTGAGAAATAAAGAAAGAAAAAGAAAGAAAGAAAGAAAGAAAGAAAGAAAGAAAGAAAGAAAGAAAGAAAGAAAGAAAGGGTGTGATTTTTTTCCTAGAAAACAACACTATTTTTTACAAGTGATTTCTTGATGCTGATTGACATTGAGAGAGGGATTCAGCCAAATGCCTAGTTATTTGGTCAAATGTCAAATAAATAAAATAAATAAATATTTGAAGGACCATGTTTCTGATGGAGTGTCTTTATGATCTAAGCATGGAGTTTTTTGGGGGTTTCCTGGTAGTGTCAAAAAGCGTGGTTTTTAGTTTTTGTGGAATTTAACAACAGGTGTTTGCTGTTCATCCTTTCAATGAGAGATTAGAAGTCTAAATTAATGTATTTTTATAGAAGTGGAATAGTATCATATCATCAGAGTATAGAAGAAGTGGAAGGTAAGAAAGATTATGTGATTAATTTAAGGGGCAGTTTATGATAAGATTGATGTAGTAGCAAACTAATTGGTTGTGTTTCTAAGTAGGGAATGTGAACTGTGATTGGTAAGATTATAGCAGGTGCACTAGTAAGTACTAATAGAAAGTTATATATTTAGTTATATATATATATATATATATATATATATATATATATATATATATATATATATATATATATATATATATTTCTTAACTGGTGTAGAGCACTGATCACAAATTACCTTTTGCATGCTCAGTCCAAATTACATGAATAATAACAAAAACTGTATATCAGCACAGTGTTAACATAAAAGTCATCAATATATGAAACTACGATTATACATAGAGGTAAACATATAAAGTACATGAATACAGGAAACTATGTATTTATATCGAGGTTAACATATTTGTTGAAGTCAAACAAATGTTTCAAAAGCAAAATACATGTACATATTTACCTAAAAAGAAACAAGAAAAAGAAGAGAGAGAAAAGAGGAAGAAAAAAAAGTAAGCTTGATTATAGATTATGCAATTGTAAGTGGATAGGATATCATTTAAAAAATAGTAAAGTTCCTGCTGAGTGAAAGATTGTATTCTGTGTAGTTGTGTTAGAACAATTAGGTATTATCTACCAGGTAGGTGAGCAGACAGCTGAGAATAGGTATCTAAACAGAAATTGGTGAGATAGAGCTACTCCAGTGGCATAGAGCGATAAAACATTGACTATGACCTAGCTGACCTGGGTTCGATTAGCATCTCAGATGACTGACAGAGTAGCATGGACAGATGGGTGTAGCCAGCCTGGGGTGGGTTGGCAGTCTCAAGGGTGTCTACAGTGGTGATTCCTGGCAGAGACTGGGAAGTCACAAGGTAAGCATGTCTAAAATGAGAGGATTAGAGTGGAGACATTGGCTGAGATGTTGTAGAGGCGCAGACCTCCATTGCATGCCTGCCCCTAAGGTATATCATTGTAAACGCACAGGAATAGGAAAGCATGAAGCCACAAACAAAAAACTGATTCCCCCCCTCCCTGGATGGAATCTCAGATATGCCAAGCCCCAGTTATCATCATTCCACAATTGGCCAATAAACAGCATGCCAGATTAAGTCCAAGGAGCAAGAAAATGAGCTGGTAGAGCCCATATGGACATGTGCTAGGTAGCCATACAGGAGGGAGCAAAACATAGGACAACAAAAAAAAGAAAGTGGGTGAAAAGGGGTCTGTTGTTAGGTACCAAATCTGTGGGTGTTGCAGAGTTATGTGGCATGCCCTATAATGAGTGCATGGATGATTTAAACTTGTGACAGGTAGGTTGTTGTACCAGATGACTGAGGCTGAAGTGTGTAAGGAGGTCAGAAGTATCATTATGGATAGGTCCCAGTAGGTTTATAGTAAAGGAGGCTCTCAGGATGATGAGGTTCTTGTTACTGTTACAGGTGTAGGATATGTCTAATACTAGCATCCTGAATTTGTCAATAGAGGCTGATGGGAGAATGAAAGGAACTGGTCAGAGGAGTGTAAGTATTGTTACTTGTGGGAGCCTAGGTCAGTATCCATTTGGGTGGTGATCAGATACAGGTTTTGCCTGAGCATTCATTTTGATGTTTATGTGCACTTAAAAGAGAAGACTAATTTCATCCCACCTCACCCTAGTACGATGTCTCAGTCTTACTCCTCCAAGTATAGGTTACATCTTGAGAAGAAGTATTGGATGGGTTGGCATGACTGAGCCATGACTCAGTTAAACCTAGAAGGTCAGTGTAGTGTTTTAGATGTACACACTAATCTGGTCTGTTTTATTTCTTAGATTTTGGGAATGTATAAGGAAGCAGGAATGGAAACTAGGACAAGGTTTGTTCACAATGTTGTCTGTGGAGAAGTAACAAAATTACAGTGGTCTTTGTGCAAAAAGAAACTTTGGGAGTTTAAGGGAGTATTTTACATTTATCTTGTGTACCTGGAGTGAGGCTAGTGGAGGTGGATATGTATGGTAGACAGGAGGTTTACAGAAAGATGAGGATGTCTTAGTAAGGGTTGTTGAAGAATGGGTGAGATACAGTGAACAAGGATTTGGAAACTGTGTGACCATTGATTAATGACTGTGTTGAAATACATGTGTGTGTGTGTGTGTGTGTGTGTGTGTGTGTGTGTGTGTGTGTGTGTGTGTGTGTGTGTGTGTGTGTGTGTGTGTGTGTGTGTGTGTGTGTGTGTGTGTGTGTGTGTGTGTGTGTGTGTGTGTGTGTGTGTATGTGTGTACTTAATGGAGACTGGTAGATGGGGAGAAGGATACTGGAATCACTATGAAGAGACAAGTGAAGAATAAGAGATAAATATGTAGTGCCATGGTGTGAGGTGATAAGTGTGAGGAGTGAATGATGAAGCAAATGAGAAGATACGTTAATAGGAAGCCAGTAGTGAATAAGTGTATGAAAGTATTGAAGGTAATGTATACATTAAACAAATGAAGATGAGATAAGAGAAGGATGAGTATGGGGAGTGAGTTGTAAAGTGAAAGAATGTGAAGGTGGCAGTGTGACCTGTCTGATTTAATATTTCTGGTATGTGAAGTCTAAAATAAACCCATTCATTACCTCAATGGCTGAGTCTGCAGCAAGGAAACTGTCTAAAAAGTAGGTAACTCTAGCCATGGTGGAAAACTGGGATGTGTGGTTGTTACTGGAAACTGTCAGGTTAAATAAAGAGATCTTCTTTGTAAGGGTTGACTGATAAGTTCGAAAACGTTAAGAAGGCAGCCACTACAATAGTCCCTAACATATAGGATGAATGCAGAAGGAGTTTGACAAAACCTTATAGAATATTTATTTATTGATTGCTTGCTTGATTGATTTATACAGTTTGTTAGCTGTGGTAGAGAACTAACATATTTATTGATCTCAGCCCATCTGATAACTTATGGATAGCTTCAAAGACATTCTTGCAAACCATTTAGTGACTCAGAAGGGGCAGATAGGATATTGTCCAAGCTTCTATATGTAAGGGCAGAGAAAGATTATCTTAATTTGGAGCATTGTTTCAAGATGGAAGTAACATTTAAACCCCTGAATCCAGTGAACATGTCCTCTACTTTGGAAGCAATGCCAGAAGCAGATGGTGGAAATGAATCCATTTCAATAGATGATGTTGCGGTAATGATTAACAGTTTTATTGTGAAAAAGCTCTAAGAGAAAGAGAGAGAGAATTAAATCCCCCCCCCCCCAAAAAAAATTGTGAAATCACTTGTTATTCTTAGGGGTGTCATGGATTAGCACGCCTTTTTTTTTCTTTCTTTATTATTTTTTTTTTTACACAAAGTCTTTTATTACATGTCATTTCTTTGACATTCTGTATGTATGGTGCCATTTGTCAGCATTGCTGACAAGCTCTT
This sequence comes from Protopterus annectens, assembly GCF_019279795.1. NCBI lineage: Eukaryota > Metazoa > Chordata > Ceratodontiformes > Protopteridae > Protopterus > Protopterus annectens. Next base: position 1,251,190,989 of record NC_056744.1, on the reverse strand, counting down.
TTTGACTTAAACATATTTTATTCCAACCCTTTACACATTAGTTGCTTGCCTAGTACCAAGGTTAATTATTCTTGTGATTGCTCTTGTCGTTAATTATAGTGATTTTTAGCATTCAATCCAAATAGGTACATAAACCCCTCCACACACTTTCACACTCCAACTATTTACATAGTTCCTAATTTCTTTTAATATGCTAAGGTGTTCTGGTCAAAGTTTCTACTCCAACCTCAGAATTAGTGTCTTTTTCCTGCCTTCATCTCCCTGTGTTTGTCTTTCTTAAACTTTATAGATTTAACTTGCCTTTTCAATTCTTCAAGTAATAGGACTGTACCTCTGGACTGGCAAACTGACAAGTGGTCCCCATTTTCAAAAGTGGATGGGAGAATTTCTTCTAATTATATAGGGATTCTGTTCTTCATCCTGTTTTTATTTTACTATTTGTTGACCAGGTTGGCAACACTAGGAAAATGGCCTCTTTTCGGGGGAGATATATGGTTATAGTCACACTGACTAGTGGAAATTTGGTCAGGACACTAGGAAACTTTGCCTACTCTTATGGCAAGGAATATTTCCTCTTCCTTTTCAATGTACTGGAAGATTGAAGCAGGAGAAGAGTACACAATGGAGCACTGGAAAGTGATACTATGTGTGCTGAAACGACTGAAGCGTCTCCAGTTGTTATTACAAACACAGAGGATATAAATACTGTAACAAAACAGTAGTTATTACTGCTAAAAATTACAAAAATAGAGTATGGAGGCCTAGAGAATGGCATTTTACAGTGTGTATTGGAAGAAGAGGAATCTACCAATGACTAGGCCCTCTCCTGACTGGAGGTAATGGATAAGTGCTTTATGACTGGGAGGTATAACACAATGTAGCACACTGACACAGAATCACAAGTACAGACATGCAGGGAACCTGTGGATTTAGTCATAATGACAACTGCAAGATGTTTACAGCTGACAGGAAGTGAAATGTATTGTGGATATTAACAAAGTTTATGCAGAAATTATTAGACAAGAAAGTAAGTTTTCTAATGAGCTTCCATTGGTTCACATTCCTAAGGCAAGTAAACCTCTTAACAGATGTATAGTACAGGATAATATTTTGTTGCTGTTATGCACAAGCCAGTGCATTTCTTCGTGCCAGTCCCAAGCCCGGATAAATGGGGAGAGTTGTGTCAGGAAGGGCATCTGGCGTAAAACATCTGCCAAATGAGATATGCAGAAACCAATACAGATTTACATACTGGATCGGTCAAGACCCGGGTTAACAATGACCGCCACCAGTACTGTTAGCCGACAGGGTGCTGGCGGAAATTGGGCTACTGTTGGCTGAAGGAGGAGAAGGAGAAGAAGAGGGGGAAGGCATGCCCGAAGGCAGGAAGAGAGGAGAAAGGTTAGGAGTGTGGTAGTGAGGGTAGGACCTTTGAATGTTGGCAGCATGACTGGTATAGGGAGAGAGCTAGCTGATATGATGGACAGAAGGAAGGGTGATATATTGTGTGTACAAGAGACCAGGTGGAAGGGAAGTAAGGCCAGTTGTATTGGAGTTGGGTTCAAATTATTCTATCATGGTGTGTATGGGAGGAAAAATGGGGTAGGGGTTATCCTGAAGGAACGGTATACCAAGAGTGTTTTGGAGGTGAAAAGAGTGTCGGATAGAGTGATGTTTATGAAGCTGGAAACTGATGGTGTATGGATGAATGTTGTTAGTTCATATGCTCCGCAAGTTGGGTGTGCGATGTATGAGAAAGAGAAATTTTGGAGTGAGTTGGATGAAGTGGTGATGACTGTACCCAAGGGTGAGAGAGTGGTGATTGGGGCAGATTTCAATGGGCATGTTGGTGAAGGGAACAGAGGGGATGAGGAAGTGATGGGTAGGTATGGTGTTAAGGAAAGGAATGCAGAAGGTCAGATGGTAGTGGATTTTGCAAAAAGGATGGACATGGCTGTGGTGAATACGTATTTTAACAAGAGGAAGGAACATAAGGTGACATACAAGAGTGGAAAAAGGTGGAGTATGTCCTATGCAGGAGGGCCAGTTTGAAGGAGATTGGAGACTGTAAAGTGGTGACAGGGGAAAGTGTAGTTAGGCAGCATAGAATGGTGGTCTGTAGAATGACATTGGTGATCAAGAAGAGGAGGAGGAGTGTGAAGGCAGCACCAAGGATCAAATGGTGGAAATTGAAAAAGGGTGATTGTGAGGTGGAGTTCAGGGAAGAGTTAAGACAGGCACTGGGTGGCAGTAAAGTGTTACCGAATAGCTGGGTAACTACAGCAGAGCTAGTAAGGGAGACTGCTAGAAAGGTGCTTGGTGTGACATCTGGACAGAGGAAGGAGGACAAGGAGACCTGGTAGTGGAATGAAGAAGTACAGGAGAGTATATGGAGAAAGAGGTTGGCGAAGAAGAAGTGGGATTGTCAGAGAGATGAAGAAATTAGACAGGAGTATAAGGAGATGAGTTGCATGGTAAAAAACGAGGTGGCAAAGGCTAAGGACAAGGTGTATAGAGAGTTGCATGAAAGGTTGGACACTTAGGAGGGAGAAAAGGTCCTGTACCCATTGGCTAGACAGATGGACTGAGCTATGAAAGATGTGCAGCAGGTAAGGGTGATAAAGGATAATGAGGGAAACGTACTCACTAGTGAGGAGAATGTGTTCAACAGATGGAAGGAGTACTTTGAGGTGCTGATGAATGAAGAGAGTAAGACAGAGAGAAGGTTGGATGATGTGGGGATAGTGAATCAGGAATTGCAATGGATTAGCAAGGCGGAAGTAAGGATGGCTATGAAGAGGATGAAGAATGGAAAGGCTGTTAATCCAGATGACATACCTGTGGAAGCTTGGAGGTGTTTAGGAGAAATGGCAGTGTAATTTTTAACCAGATTGTTTAATGAAATCTTGGAAAGTGAGAAGATGCCTGAGGAGTGGAGAAAAAGTGTTTTGGTACCAAGTTTTAAGAATAAGGGTGATGTGCAGAGCTGTAGTAACTACAGATGGATACAACTGATCAGTCACAGCATGAAATTATGGGAAAGAGTAGTGGAAGATAGGTTAAGAAAGGAGGTGATGATTAGTGATCAGCAGTATGGTTTCATGCCAGGAAAGAGCACTACAGATGCGATGTTTGCTCTGAGTGTTGATAGAGAAGTACAAAGAAGGTCAGAAGGAGTTGCATTGTGTCTTTGTGGACTTAGAGAAAGCATATGATAGGGTGCCTAGAGAGGAGTTGTGGTATTGTATGAGGAAGTCAAGAGTAGCAGAGAAGTATGTAAGAGTGGTACAGGATATGTACAAGGGTAGTGTGACAGTGGTGAGAGCTGCAGTGGGAGTGACAGATGCATTTAAGGTGGAGGTGGGATTACATCAAGGATCAGCTCTGAGCCCTTTCTTATTTGCACTGGTGATGGACAGGTTGACAAACGAGATCAGACAGGAGTCCCCATGGACTATGATGTTTGCAAATGACAATGTAATATGTAGTGAGAGTAGATAACAGGTTGAGGAGACCCTAGAGAGGTGGAGATATGCTCTAGAGAGGACAGGAATGAAGGTCAGCCGGACTAAGTCAGAATATATGTGTGTGAATGAAAGGGAGGATAGAGGAATGGTGAGGATGCAGGGAATGGAGTTGGCGAAGGTGGATGAGTTTAAAAACTTGGGATCAACAGTTCAGAGTAATGGCGAGTGTGGAAGAGAGGTGAAGAAGAGAGTACAGGCAGGGTGGATTGGGTGGAGAAGACTGTCAGGAGTGATTTGTGACAGACAAGTACCAGTAAGAGTGAAAGGGAAGGTCTACAAGAGGGTAGTGAGACCAGCTATGTTATATGGGTTGAAGACAGTGGCATTGACAAAAAGGCAGGAGTCAGAGCTGGATGTGGCAGGGTTAAAGATGTTAAGATTTGCACTGGGTGTAACGAGGGTAGACAGGATTAGGAATAAGTATATTAGAGGGTCAGCCCAGGTTGGACAGTTTGAAGACAAAGCCAGAGAGGCAAGATTGCGTTGGTTTGGTCATGTGCTGAGGAGGGATGCTGGGTATATTGGGAAAAGGATGCTAAGGATGAAGCTGCCAGGTAAGAGGAAAAGAGGAAGGCCTAAGATAAGGTTTATGGATGTGGTTAGAGAGGACATGCAGGTGGATGGTGTGACAGAGCAAGATGCAGAGGACAGGAAGAAATGGAAACAGGTGATCCGCTATGGCGACCCCTAACTGGGAAAAGCAGAAAGAAGAAGAAGAAGAAGATTTTCCCTAAAGACATTAGACTGATATTAGATACAGGATAAGAACATTTTTGTGATATCACTTTTGAATTGTCTGAATTAGCTGAAAGATTTCTTATAGCGCATGGCTCTAAATCTTTTTCTAGACCATGGAAAGACTGTACTATTTCTAATCAGAATGTTAATATTAAGTGAAACAATGATCTGTTCAATTCAGAACTTCTGATATTTCTGAAAATGAGTTGCAATTTTTTTCTGAGTCTTGTTTTAAAGTTTATGATAGTCATAAATCTATGTATGATAAAAACATTTATGGAATGGAGATTGGACTATATAGGTTTCACTAAAGATTTTTTTTTTTTTTTTTTTTTTTTTTTTTTTTTATCATTTGTTGACCGGGAAAGTCTGACTAGGTTCCACAGAGCCTGTTTTCAGCAGAGGCCCGGGGAGAAATGCTCCAGATGCATGTCTTTGGAATGGGACTTATATAACTCATATACCTAGTATTACTGATATAAGTATAAAACAGGAATGGTTAAATATTTGTAACAGTCAAAAACCTATTACTATTGTGCAGCTGATACATACTTGATAAAAACTGTCCAAAAAGAAGATGTGGACAAGTGGGGCATTCATCTAAATATTGTAAAATTATATGTTGAAAATGTGAAAAAAAAATATCATTACTGGTTTAACAATATTGTTGACACTAATGATTAGTTTGTTTCTCAAGATGAAGAAAATGACATTGCTGATGTGGAAAGCATTCCAGATAGTGATACAGGATGTGACATTAAATCTGTTTGCTCTAACATCAAAGAAAGTGCTGATATACTAGATACTAATGTTAAATTTGGTATTATACCACCCCGAGCGCACAGCTGCTTATTGCAGCCCGCGTTTACATTTGTAGAGTTATATTATAAAAAAAACCCAGCCACGGTCACGATTTTTTTTTTTAGTATAACTATATCGCTAAAATGGGTTTATGTTTTTAACTTTATAAATAAGCAAACAACTATAAAACAATCGTTTGCTTATTCTCGCGCTCTAAGCCCATTTTAACATAAGCTAACAAACCGGCGAAACAAAAAAGCAATGGAGCAATGGAGCTTTTTTTTTTTTTTTGTTTTTTGTTTAGTCCTGTTAAATGGGTTTTTAAGTTAGCGAGACAAAAATAAAATTAACGGACATCTTTAACTGGCTTTTTTTAAAATTTGTTAAAATTGTATAAAACCAAAAAAAAAGCTTAAAAAGAAAACGGAGATCTTAACTTTCCCAAAGCTTTTCCTCTACGCTGATACACAGCCTGATGGCGCGCACAGGCGCAGCACATCAGAACCGACGGGCCAGACACAGGCATTGTACTATGCAATTATTTGCTATGCCATTATTTTTTCTTAAGATAGTTTCTTTATATAAATGTCATGGATAATACTTGGGGTGTGGGTAATGCTGTATTTACCTGTGGTTGGCGGTTTTTGGCCCTCGTCCTTCACACTCGGACCACGCCCAAAACCCAAGAGAGACCAGCATCCACCCCACCCCAGGCGGTTATTGCTATAATATGTATGATATACTCTGTGATGAAAACAGTGATAAGGAAGAAAGTGAGAAAGTAAGAATAACATATTTATTATTAAACATGTAAGAAAAAGAAAATGTAAAAAGGCAGTGAAATCCATGAATCACTGATCTGGTATCCCAACCTTCAGCCTCAACAGTCTGCAGGACAAAGTAAACGATTATGAATGCCAAATTCTGGCCATAATTAATTTAGCAAAACATAAAGTCTGCAGGACAAAGCAAAAGATTGCAAATAATGAATCCTGGCCATAGTTAACCTAGCAAAACAAAAATAAATGAAGTCTTCTTTCCAGAGGAAAAAAAAACAATCCAGTTAAGGGTTTAAGCACATCTTTATTCAACGATGGAGAAGAGTTCTTGCATGGAAAGGTACAACAAAAAGGCAACTAAAAAAGGAACATTTAACATAAAATTATTATTTGTAAAGATTAATAATTTTAAAAATAATGTAAACTGACAATTTATTTTGGAATGGTGTATACAACATAATATTGATCTACTATGGGCAGGATTCACAAAGCCTCCGTGTAAGAGTTATAACTCATACACGGAGGCTGCAGTTAAATGGAGTGATGTCAGCATGCTTTGCATATTCATGAGAGCATGCTGAATCACACCTAAGGCTAACACGGTCCATGCAAGACAGTAGGGGGCGTGTCCGTAGGCCGAACCCTGTAAGTGGGCACGCCCCCAAAAGAGGAAAAATGCCCAAAGTAAACACCCACGACAGAGTCCACGAAAATGTGAATAAACAGAACACAACACATGCCCCCACAGACTATGAACAGAAAACATATAAATAAACATGTTATATATTTTTTTTAAATTGTAAAAATGTTTAACCGTGAGTGCTTTCGTTTGCAGGCGTGCGTAGCGCAGCTACAGTTAGCAGTCAGTGGGAAAGCATATAAGAACTAAATATGCAAAGTAAGCCATGAAGCAATAGCATAGCAGTAGAGATGTTGGCTGAAGAGCAGGCATTCATGGTTCGAGCCCTCACAACACCAATTTATATTTTTAGCAAAATAAGCACGAAACAAGTCCCTGACAAATATGTACACATAAAACCACATTTTATGTAAAATGTAATGAAATAGTCCATTTATATTGAAGAAATGTGAGGTAACAAAAGAATAAAAAATGCCAGATGTGCCCATAGCTGAGCTACAGTTTAACAGGGTGAGTGCATCTGCCCGTAGATGAGCAGTGGTTTAACTGGTGCAAAATGAGTGCCCGTAGCTGAGCAGTGGTTTAACACACTAAATCTATGTGCCCCTAACTGAGCTGAGCATAATATGCGTGCTGATAGCCAAATGAGGCTTAAACCAGCGTACCCCGTTTGTGTGGAGCTGCGCACCGCGCAAACAAGGTAACCGACGGGCAACGTTAAACAAGCCGTATCAAAACTGCCTTTACACAGAAACACCCCTCAGCATGTCTAGACAGTCATGAAAAATAAAAAGCAGTGGCCAGGTTCAAACCCAGGATACTATACACCATAATCAAGGTACCAAACCACTAAGCCATGACAGCAGTACCTAGAAATGCAATAATAGCTAATATATAGGAATGAATACAAACTGGAGCATGTCAATGCAGGTTGACTGAAGTTGATAGAATTCCAAAATGGCCAATCACAGATATGTGTGGGAAAAACAGACTATATAAGCCCCATAGGTGGGAATACACAGCATAAACGATTGTAGAACTGAACTGCAGGCAGAATGACAGGAGTAGGAGAGGGTATTTGCTTTCAAGCACAGATGTGGGGCATTGGGGAGTCCAGGTACATGGTCTGGCTCCTAGTCCACAATCATGAGGCCCAACTCATGCAGGGCCAGGTCCTCTGGGGAGCATACAGGGCTGAGACGTGGGACCGGTAGGCTCATGATCTCACCAGTGCCACAGGGATTCCAAGGACTGGTGAGCAGGTCCGTCACCACCATGCAGACCTGAAGAGACGCAAGCAGGACCAACTGAACCTTTGGATCCAGGAGGCCAGGCAAACACCCAACGCCCCACTACTGAGTAAGTTACATTTAATTATGTATGTAAGAAATTAAACTAGCTGATATTATGGAGATGTGTATTCCAATATTACTTCATTTATATTACAGCTGCAGGTGTCCGTTTTGCGAACCGTAGAGCCTATGGCGATAGGCTGGTGTGGTTGCGCCACCAGGCAGGTCAGTAATCCACTACCAGTAACTGTAAAGAAATATAAAAGTATGACAGTCAGCAAAAGAGTGCAGTTTAGTCACTAAGGAATAAAATGTGCAAGTAACAGTGTGAAAGTGTCTGCAAGTATTGCTTGATTACAAAAGTGTGTTTCAGCCTGTAAGTTAAACTGAAAAATGAAACTGTCTGACATAAATTCTGAAATAAAAATGCCCCACCTGTAAGAAAATAGTACACAACCTGCAGCAGGCTGAAAAGTATAGCTGCAGAAGATGATGAAATCAAATGTGTGAAATATATCCCTTTTGAAATACTGAAACATGACAGAAGTGAGACTGCTGGAAAGGATTGTAATAACTACAGGTAAAACATGTCAATAAAGCCTAGAAGTAAGTACCATCCTGAATAGTAAAATGAAAGCAAGTGAGAGAGTGTGAGAAAGTGTCATGAATCCAGCAATACAGTAGTAATAACCCCTGAATAAAGTATACTGCAGTCAAGACAGAATGAAATGCATGTGAGAATCAAAACCAAACAGTGAAATCTGTTCAAAGTGTTGCTGCATCTGGAATGTGTATCCCAAAATCTGGATATGTTGCTCTCAGTCTGCAATATGCAGATAGGATGATTGTCTGATATACCAAACATCCACACTTGTCTACAGCTATATAAAGCAAATGTAGCAGGATGATGTAGCTGAACAAAGCTAGATATGAATGTGTATGAAGAACAATAAAATGTATATTGATGTTGCAGTAACAGTCCTATCACCAAGTTGAAATAGTTATCATATAGGAAACTGTAGTTAGAACAGTAGTGTGTATATATCTGTAGCTATTAGAAATGTACAGCATATGTATTGGTATTTGAAGGTGTTAATATTATTTTCTTCACCCCACCCTATAACCACATATAACCCATTCCACGTGAAAATGGTATGTGCAATCACAATTAACACCCCTGGACGTTTGTCCTGTTGGGTCATATATATTTGCATGTCCGTTGATGCATCTGCCCTGTTCATACATCCACACCTGATGGCCTGTTGCCATCAATTAACCCTGCATGTTGTTGGACTGTGTATTTCTGTTCAAATTATGCATGTGTTATGCATGCTGTTCAATGGAGTGAATATATGGGTGTTTGGTTAATGGGAATACTAATGCATGCTGTTACAACTAATTGTGAATGGTATTATATGTCACTAACCCAAACTGTCATGACATAATGCAAAACATAGGATGAGAGGGAAGGCGGGTTCCAGCGGACCCACCTCTCCCACCTCAGCTGGCGAGTGCACCTGGCACAAGTGCCGAGTCCGGACCCTCCTCCGGTGACCCTGTGCCACCTATGGGTAGAAGCGCTGCAGGGGATGGGGCTCGCCCCCACTCTACAAGTGTGGCCAGAGGAGAACCACCACTCACCCTCCGTAGCGTCTGGACTGTGGTGCGTAGGGAGATTCGGTACTCTGTTCTCAAGCCCCTACGCCAGCTTGAGGCATGGGTGGTGCAACTAACGGGCATGCCTGTTGCCCAGCCTACACAGCCCCCAGCACAGCCCCATCCTGGGCAGTGAAGGAACAGTGGCAACTGCCTATGGGTGGGGATATCAGTTCCACTGTTGCCATCTGTGGGCTCATGGGCTCTGGATATCTAAACCTCCATCCCCGTCAATTGTGTAACCTCCCCACACGTGTCATACACTGCCCCTGTATGCGTCTTGTTTGTCTTGTCTGTTTACCTAGCCAACCTACCTCCCCAGCTGTACCGACTTCCTTCACCTGACATACCACTCTCACCTGAAAAAAAAAAAGGGCACTCTGTACCCACAAAAAAATTATGCCCCATACATAGCTGCCCATTCCGCACACATGTCTGCTGGACATGGAATCTATCAATTACAATTGGCTGTACAACAAGTATTATTGTTGTCCTGTCACCTCTCTCAGGGGTGGAAGGTTTCAAATGTCACACCAAATTACATACATATGCACAGCTGTTGCTGATGAAGAAATGGGCAGCTATGGGCCTTACCTACATCCCTCCTGCAAATCCCAAGCTTGTTTCCCTAATGTCTTACCCTCTTTGTGACCCCTTTTTCACCACTTTCCTGTCTCCCCATTTTCTTTTCTTTCAAAGAAAATAGTGCAGGTGTGCACCAGAGTAAGCACTGTTAAGCGGTTGTAAGCGGGTGTGCGTGTGTGTGCACGGAGCTAACCGCCAGTGCGCATGCGTGAGCTCCGCACAAACCAGCGCTAACCCGGTTACAACTGCTTAAAAGTGCCTTAGTCACTTTGATTGACAGGTCCTGTACTCAGTTCAAAAGCAAAATAAAATCTCACTATCAGCCCCGAACCCAGGACCTTGGAAACACTAGTCTGTATGAACTACCACTAAGCCATGACTCATACAAGAACATTGTGCTAAAATAAATATAACATGTAATAATAGGGATGAATGTAAAGAGAATATAGGATGTGTAGTACCCAAAGCATGTCATGTAGAATTACTGTCAAAACTACTGGATTCCCACAATAGTACTGTGTGAACACAAACAGCCATGCTAGTTGGTAGCTTGTAGATAATAATGTCAGTTAAAGTACATATATAAATGTATGTATATGTACATATATATATATATATATATATATATATATATATATATATATATATATCTATATATAGTTGTAGGAGTCATTGTGCAAACACACTTACTACAGGGAACATGAGAGAGGAATGGAGAAATGTGAATCTACAACACAGCCTGAATCATGAGAGAGATACTAACCTTTACACTCACAGAACACTGTCCACAGCATACCAGCATGGTCCCCGCCCTTACAATCTGAAAGGGCAACGCCTATCCCACATACCCTTTTATAGCACTGACCTGAAATCACAGTGAGAACTGCAATCAGTACACAACTGGCTGCATGCAATTAGCAAATGCTGGCTTACAATTGGTGCAGAGGCCATCACATGGATATATGCAGATACCCACAAAAGCATCCAGTACTAACACTCCACACAAGCAATACATTCATTGCACTGTCTGGAAGCAGACAGAGGGAAAGATAAAAGTGAGAGAGAGAGAGAGAGAGAACAAAAAAAAAAATATATATATATATATATATATATATATATATATATATATATATATATATATACATATATATACACTGTGACTCTGTCACCCGAAGCTCTCAGCAGTGACAGTAGCAACAGCAAGCAGAAGCAGTGGTAACGCAACCAGCTGCAACAAACACAGGTAATGCAAAGTAGCAGGTTAATAGTGTGCAAACTGTGAACACTCCAAATGTGTCATAGGTCTGTATCTATAGGTATGTCCATGTGATATGTTGTGTGTACATAGTTCCAAAAAAAGGGGATGAACATACATTACATGTCAATCAGTCTTAGGCCATGATCCTGGCAGCAGTTGTCTGTGCGTTGCCCCCAGCAATGGCTGTAGTGACTGCTTTGAAAGGTCAGCCAGGTTCAAAAGGCAGGATCAGCCCATCACAAAGGCACACTGGCTGGGAACAAGTGTCTGCAGGTACCCGATATCACTGCATATGCATCCCATACTGCATAATTCCATGGCTTAGCAGACCAGGCCGGTTATGCATATGATGTGGTAGTTCCCAGGGTCAGTCAAGGTGCCTCCTTAGAGGTGTGGGACCACTGTCACTGTATGCCACTGTCCAGGTACATATCCTGTAGTACGGCCAAGATAAATTATCAGTGTTATATGCGGTTGTATGTCCTCTCGGAGTGCAGGTAGCACACATCCAGGGATACCATGATGTCACAGTGATGCTGTGTGTTCTGCTCTGCTGAGGGTGGCCCTCACCTGGACATGTGAGATGATAGGGAGGTTATATACAGCTGTGATAAACATTTCAACTGGTGGGGGAGAAGGAGGGGGGATACGTGCACCGAACATGTCTGCAAGACTGTTGCCAATATCCGTGTGTTTGGTGAATGTTAAGTAGGTGTGTATTAACACACAGCATATCTGAGGCATGTGGTCCATATGTGTAACATAACTGAAGAAGGCCTTGTGGTCATCCATAGTGTTTGTTGCCATTTCCCTCCCAGAGTAGGCCGTGGCCATTGTTATGATGGACCGTAGCATAGTACCAGTGCTGACCACAGATGCCTTCCCTTAATGTGAATGTGCTCTGTCCTGCAGTAGCCTCCTGCTATTGTTATACAATCTGCCTCTGTCTGGGGTCCACCGGACAGGATGCCTAACCTTTGTGCATAGGGTCTGGGTTAGAAATGTGTGTGCAAGTTAAATGCAATCTGTGGCATGTCCGTGTAAGCATTTTCAAAGGGGTCAGCAGTGTGGCTTGTGGCTTCCACTGGCCCAATGTGCTGCATGGATACCATCTCAGTCCCAGCAAGTGAATAACTGTCTAATCACATACATATCAAAGTAGTCTACTGTGCTGGTGGTGGTGGTGGAATATGTATATCCAGGCCGAGTAACTTTTGTCCACGTCACAGTAGTGGACGGTGTCCCACATACAGTACCTTGGGATAAACCCCCAGAGTGAGGTTGTGCATTGGACCTGTCAGTGTGTGCTGACCAATGGGGCATGCTACTATGTTGTGTGGAATGTGGCAGGTATTGTTGCACAGGTGTTGGCTGAGCACTGATATCTGGCCATGTACCTGTGTACCCACCACGACACACACACATGCAACATATGGGAGTAGTAGTATATCACTACACATGAGTATCATGTATAGCATGTGTGCCATATATTGCTGACATAGTCTGCTGATATCCTGTTTGTGTTCTCTTCCAGGGAGATGGCGTGTCAGCGTAATCCCACCTACTCTGTAGCGGAAGACAAGGAGATCCACCAGAGCCTGGTGCGGGAGTATGACATCCTGTTTTCCCGCACCAGTCAGAATCAGCAGGAGAGGGCTGCACTGTGGCAAGACCTTGTCCATAGGGTAAATGATATTGGCACGCATAACAGGACATATGAGCAGGTACGACATCACTGCAGTGATTTAATCCAAAGTGTCCATCAGCGTTCATCAGATATCCACAGGCAACAGGTTGCCACAGGAGGTGGGGTGGCCACACATCCCCCCTCACCAGACTGGAGGGGCTACTCCTAAGTGTTGTGGCTCCAGCCACAGAACAGCAACAGCAGTACACCTGCATTATGATGGATGCTGGTTCCACACAGCAGCACGACATGGAGCATGCAGGTAATATGCCATATGTACACTTGACTGTTCTGTACACTGTATCATATGCAATATCAATGTGCCAGCTGTGCCCACTGACATTAATCTCATCATTTCTGCAGGTCCCTCCGGGGTTACAGCAAGGCAGGCCATCCATGCTGGTGAGTGTGTTTAACATAACCTATAATAGTCCTGATAATGTTAGTAACAGTAGTGTAACTCAGTAGTGCTCTGTGTGTATACTGGGGGGTGTGCATGTGTGCTTGTGTGCAGGTGTGCATGTGCCCATGTGTATATGTGTGCATGTGTGCAGGTGTGCAGGTGTGCCTGTGTCCACGTGTGCATGTGTGCATGTGTGCCTGTGTCCACGTGTGCATGTGTGCATGTGTGCATGTGTACACGTGACCACATGTGCATGTGTGCATGTGTCCATGTGTGCATGTGACCGCGTGTGCATGTGTACATGTGTCCATGTGTGCATGTGTCCAAGTGTGCATGCGTGCATGTGTGCATGTGTCCACATGTGCATGTGTCCACATGTGCATGTCTGCATGTGTGCATGTGTGCATGTGTGCCTGTGTGCCTGTGTGCATGTGTGCATGTGTGCATGTGTGCCTGTGTGCATGTGTCCACGTGTGCATGTCTACATGTGTGCCTGTGTCCATGTGTCCATGTGTGCATGTGACCACGTGTGCATGTGTGCATGTGTCCATGTGTGCATGTGTCCAAGTGTGCATGCGTGCATGTGTGCATGTGTCCACATGTGCATGTGTCCACATGTGCATGTCTGCATGTGTGCATGTGTGCATGTGTGCCTGTGTGCCTGTGTGCATGTGTGCATGTGTGCATGTGTGCCTGTGTGCATGTGTCCACGTGTGCATGTCTACATGTGTGCCTGTGTCCATGTGTGCATGTGTGCCTGTGTCCATGTGTTTATGTGTGCATGTGTCCATGTGTGCATGTGTGCATGTGTGTAGAAGTGCATCACTGGTAACAATGTCTGGAGACTGTAAACTGTGTTTCCTGTCTTCCTCCCACAGGTTCTGGTGCTGCTCTGGTGACCTGCAGCAGGGAACCTGAATCCTGTGCCATGGGTACTGGTAATGATGATATTTGTGTAATGGTACAGGAAGGTGTGTCAGGGTCTGCCATTGGTCAGCCAATTCACAGTACACAGCTGTCAACCCCATCATTGCGCACAGTCATCCTGCCAGTACATCCTTTGTCACCATTGTCCCTAGGTGATGGACAGGATACAGTGGGCATAGACCAGGGTAATGTGGTACCTGTGGCACATGCATCCCCACACAGCAGCCATGGGCAGGGTCCTCTGATGGTACCACACAGACAGTTGCCCATGGGTTCTCGTGGGAGCATCCGTGGGTACTGCCTCTGGCGGCGTGCCCAAAGAGGTCTGTCAACCTCAGCTATGTTTCGGACTGTCATGCAGGCACAGTCGCATATGGAAAGGTACACCAGACAGGGTCTGAGGGAGCTGAGAGCATGTCGCACAGCCATGACAGACAGTATGCGTGACATTGCGGATGCTGTCCGTAATTTCACCGATGTCATAGACAGACATTGTGGGGACATATTACAGCAGTTCCACAACCAGATGTCCATGAGCCAGGGCAATGGTGGGCGTTTGCGGCATTGACGTGGCTGTATGCCGGCAACAGCAGCAGCTGGCATTCAGCACGGATGACAACAGGCTCGTGCATGCTCCCATAGTGCCAGCAGCAGCCCCAGCAATGCTGGGTCTGTGCTGTCATCGGAACACCCCAGGAGACCACGTGCATGTGGCTCTGGACAGTCCCAACAGGGACCTGTGTCCAGTCAACACACTCCCGCTTCTGATGACAGTACCCAGTCTGGCTTAGTACTGGATACGGTCCGTAGCACCCCTGCCAGGCAAAGGTACCGTGTCCATGCCCACAGACACTGATCTGTATGACCTGCCAGGTGCAGTCTGTGGCTGTCCACAAACCCCTGTATATGGCAGCCATGAGGTGGAACTGTGTGCGTGCATACACACATGCGAAATGTTAACACCTAGGGTGACCACATACACGCACACACTGCACCAACACTGCCCCACCCTGTACTGCTGCCCCTCACCATTACACATACACACACATGTCAATTGGTGGTATCAGTGGCTGACTCAGGCATACCTAATCCACACCCTGTGCATATGATGACACTGTGCCACCTCCTGCAATCTCCAACATCATTGCGGGAACAGGTAAACATGTTGCTGATGCACAGGGTGACTACATAGAAGTGTATTAGTAGTATCATGTTGGTAACAGTACAGTGTGCTGCTATGACTGTGTGTTTATCCCAGCATGCCTGCTGCAGTAACTGTATGAATGTCCTGAATTGTTATCTGCACCCATAGTACATACCAAAGTATAACAGCTGCACATAACTGCATGCCGGTGGTAAGGTTGTCAACAGATAGCCACATACATGGGTAGCACAGGGGGAAAGCTAACGCAAGTAGTGATATGCAATGGTGGACATGTACAGTAATGGAGTCAAGTTGCCCACAACGACTATGCAATGTGGATGTTCGCGCATGTAGATATGTGTGCAGTACCAATGTAACAAGCATAGTATTGACCTCTACACCCATATGTTCAATTGTCGGATGCACAATATTTGTTGTGCTGTTCTACTGTTTGCAGGTCTTTATTGCCATAGCATTCCCTGTTCCTATGACCAACTTGTGTATCTGTGGAAGATTTTTGCATATGACGGCGATCCACTATATCACTTATGTCTCTGTGGTCATTTACTGTGTGCACTGGGCTGATTGCTGTGTTGTGGTTGGTTCCTGGACTGACATGTACAAATACCAGATATGTGTGGCTAACTGCTAAATGGAGATATGGCCTAAGTGTGTGAGCATGCCCAGTTCAGCCTTTCCATGGCATGTTGTCTGACATATGCCTCATTTATCAAAGTGTGCGAGCATGCCCAGTGTAAGCTTTCCATATGTTGCACTCTGAAGTCCACCACATATTTGGGTGTGTGTGAACTTCAACAATATCTCACGTTTATGGTTGTGTGTTGGGTGTCATGTTGTGTACTAACTGGCCAACTGCTTCATGTCTGCCACAACAGGGATTATACTGTGCCTGCAGGGATGGCATGGGATACTTTGCAGACAGTTCTCAACATACTTTCATAATGACCTAACACTGTAGTACCGTATAGTGTACTGGTTCAGTACTTTCACTGTGGTGGACAGTATCCTGGGCTTTAGTCCTATGACTGCTTGACATCTTCATAGTGAGCACAACAGACTGTGTAGGGGCCAGTTGTGCACATATGACCATGTTGCAATATGTTCAGATATGGACTACCTACACCAGGCTCGTCCAACATTGCTAGTGTATTCCACAACATGGGTGGACATTGGCAAACACTAGCAATGTTCTCTAGGCCATTTCTGATGCTAGTCACAGGGTGTGTTTGTCCTTTGACACACATTGTAACTGGAGTTTGCCATGACATATGTCATGGTTAGTATACTGTGCCTCCGTCTACCTCTGACATAACAGTGATACCCAGGGTTAGCCTACCATCTCCCATACACTCATCAGGATTCCTCTTGAGGGGTGTCGATATGTGGCTCTCTGGCTGACCTGTACCAGGAGTTTACTGAAGAGTGGGGTGCCTTCTGTGTTATGGATCATTCTGTACAGCTTGTCCTATGTATGTCAGTGCTGGGGTTCAGGTCTCTCATGTGCATAGCTCACTGCCATTCAGATTGTACAAGGTGCAACATGTTCATTCATTCCAGGTTGGAAATGGCTTCATACATCAGGCACAGCTTTCCTGTAGCTGGGAAGGATGGCGGTGTGTGGGGCTGCAGTTTGTTTACTCAGGCAACACATGGCATCTGTTCATGCTCTTTGCTACCCCTGGTGGGGTACTGTTGTGGACTTTACAGTTGATGGAGGTGTCTGCTGCGATATATCCCACAGGGGCTATTGTAGTCAGTTGTGACGCTGATGGAGGATGGCTGCAGAGCCACAGTGAGTTCCCCTTATCTACATCTGCCAACCTTCTTGTTTGGGTGGGTATATGGTACATGTTTCTGCGAACACTACAGCCACATGTTTGTCCAGTTCAGGATATTTATCACCTTTTGTACCCAGGTCTCACATTACATGTTAGGTACCTCATGGGTTAACACCTGTGTGGTAATTTGTGGGCACTTACTGTATATCCACGGTGGTTGTCTATACACAGTTCTGCAATTAGCTTGCTGACATGGCTATGTCTACAGTTGTCTGTTTGTAGGTGGCCCTTTTGTGGGTTGCTTGTGTCAGCTGGGGGTTGGATATGGTGGGCTGTTTGTACTCCTCTGCATACATGTTCAGTCACAGTCCTTCCATGTTGGCCTATACCTATGGGCCATATATACAGAACGGGGGGGGGGGGGGCCAAGACCAGGCCTTGTGGGATGCCACTCATATCCGCTTTGTAGCCTGACATGGATGCGGCATGTCTGACCATGTCAGTTCTGTCCTTGGTCTGGTTTGCAACCCCTCTACTGACATAGGGGTATATATTTAAGCTGCTGAACATATCCATACTGTACTCGTACGGTATTGTCTAGAAGCATGTGCACGGTCCAGCTACGCTGTGTGGACCACATTGCCCTCATCAATGACCTTAATGACTGCTTCAAATGGGTCAGACATGTTTAGGGGCAGGTTCTGCAGTTACAACAGCTACACTGTGTAGGGTCCAGTATCAGTAGGTCCACAATAGCCTTCTGTCTGTGGGACATACTGATCCTTTCCATAGCTGTGCAGAACAAGCTTGTCAGGATCCTGGGGTGGTAATTTGGAGTATCCATTCAGGCAACACCTTTGTTGTGATGGACCACTGTTGTTGTACACTGCTCTTTGGGTACATATCCTGTGGTAAGGTTGACATTGGGCAGTAGTGTGATTTGGCATTCCATTATTCTTGGAGTCCATGTTGGCCTCAGCACAGGACACCATCACATACCTTTGCTGCTGTGTGTTCTGCTTTGCAGATGATGACTGTTACCTCAGCATCTGCAATGTCAGGGGACCATCAGTCTGCTGGGATAGGTATTTTGCACTTGGGGTGGGGGCGTTTGCACTACACCTAACAGGTTGTATGTTAGCAATATGTGTGTGTGTTTGGTATGTTGTTTGTAATATCTGTGTGATTCAGAGCATATCTGTGGATGCCCAACATGGTTCCTACCATCAGTTGGGTAAGCCTTGTGATTATCCTTAGTGTTCTGTACGTTTTGTATCTTCATAGGTTCATGGGTTCATACTAGGCTATACACCCTAGGCCATTAGTAAGCCTAGCCAGAGTGTGTGTGTCTTTCGCCACCCCTTGCTATGTTCAATTATGGCCATTTATGAAGTTCTTCACTGTGCCTCTGTCTGGTCGTGACACAGTGCAGGCCTCCAGTATACATGTACAGTCATCCATCCACTTGGCAATATTCCTGTTGAGGGGTGTCAGTGAGGGGCTCTGCCTACCATGGATTGGGATCCTGTTTCTGGGTGTGGGGAGCCTCTGGGTTATGTATCTGTCCCTCCAGCACATCTTATTTCATTATGTGTTGAGGCTGACATCTGTGACTCTCACAGCTCCAATGGCTTTGATTTCCTGTGGTGTAGCATGTCCATTACTCCTGTGTTGGACATGGCCTTGTACAACAGACATACAATGCCTCTGTGTAGGCAGTGTGTGACTGCAGTCAGCTGGGGTGTCTACAGCCAGGCAGCATATGACATATATTTCACACCCTTTATCCTGTTGGTGGGGTAACTATGAGGTCTTCCGAACTGCTGCAGGTGTCACGTATGGTACATCCCATATGAGTCATTGTACTAGATTATGGGTCTGATAAGGGAACAGTACAGCGGCACAGTGACCTCTGTTGATGTTGATGTGAATCCTTTCATGATACGGTGTCCAGTATCGACAATCTTCATAGCCACATTGGCATTGTGGGTGTCACATGACAGATTAATGTCGACCTGTGTCCCTAGGTCCCTGATTACTCCTTGCATACATAATGGTTTGACACCTATGTGGTAATTTATGTGTACCTTGTCTGGTATTTGGTGGGACATTCATAATGTCCAGTGTCTTCGGATGTCTGGGTGGAGTTCTTGTGTGTGAGAGTGTGGTCTGTCGCATGCTACAGACTGTACAGCAGTTTTGACTACAGTTATGTGCACATGGGTGGTCTCCACTGCTTTGTGCATTGTCAGTTACCTGGCAATATGGGTGTCTGTGCTGCATATGGATACTCCCCCTCCTTTGATGTTTTGGTGCAGGTGTTGGGGCCATAACACATGATATGTGGTATAACCTAGTAGTGCTGGTGTGCTATCACTAGGCTTGCAGCAGGCTTCTGTCACTGCACAGACATCAATGTTCTCCATAATGGGAAGTGCCTCAGGGGCATGCATACTGCAGTTTACACATCTGGCATTGGTCAGCATTACCCTTATGTTTCCTACCAGTTATGTTTTCTAGGGTGGTGGGTAGTCTTTTTGGCCTTGCCTACATACGGCTCTATGGAGGCAGCAAAGGCCTTATCCAGTATCCAGATGCACATGGGTGACAGCTGCAAGCCATCCCTGGAACAGCAGCATGACTTGTTATGCTTGACATCACAAGGAGACAGACATTAGACTGTCTTGGACTGACAGCTGTAACTGTGCCAGCTGTTAAACATGAGCATTCTGTGTTTGTACTGTAGCATCATTCTTGGTGAGGGTTGGATGCTGCACACAGCCAGTGTCATACCGCCCTGGGGTACATACTCAGAGGGACCATCCATGTCTCTTTTGATGTTGACCAGGGAGGTACATCTCAGGTAATTCACACCAGCATGGACATTGAGTGCATCATATTTCTGCTTGCTTTGGGGTGACCTGCGTACTTGTGTTATGTGGCATTTTGTGGCAGCCTACAGGCAGCTTACTCTACCCTTTCCCTTGTTCAGTCTGGTGAGTGGGACAGCAGTGTGTCTGCCTATACAGACACCTATTACGACTGTATCAGGCATGTTGTTTCTCCTTCTGGCCTGTGACTGTTTGGCACACCAGCTGCGTACTATTCATTGCATGTGCTATGTTTGAAGGTTGTGGTTGCTTGTGATCTGCTTTGGAGGCTTCTGTTGGTGTGGTGTGTTTGTAATTAAGGCCTCCGGGAATACTTGTCTGTGTTTATGTGCTTGGTTTACAGTTGTGGTAGGTCTATGTGGGACTGGGTTTGTGGTGTATGTGGTTACCTTCTCCTCCTGACTAGTTTTGACAGTACTGAATTGGTGGAGCTCAACCTCTGGTTTGGATACATGGATGCATCTATCACATATATTTGTATTTATTGGTGGGTGTTGTGGTTGTCTGTGTACTTGGGACTGGTGTCACATTGCCTCTGGATTCACAGATTCTACTTGTTGTGGCTGGACTTAGTGGATTGTATGTGTGGACATATGTTATTGCCATACTACTGGTCAGTGATTACTTCCCTTTTATGTTTGCTCTATCATGTGGTAGCTTCCTCATTCTCTTGCATGGTTTGGTAATGGCTGGAGGCCAGCATGCCAGATGCCTGCGTGTATGGCATTGTGTGTTGTTGTTATTTGTGATTGCATACTCCAAGCATTCCTGGCTGTGTTCATGGAATGCCTATATAACATGTTCTGTGGTGTGTCCCATATTCTGCACTTGCACAGGGACTTTTGTGGATTCAACATCGGTTTTGAGGGCTGCAACCTATGCTTTACACATGTTTTTCACTGTGGTATTCTGGCCAGGGACTGGGGTCAGGATATGTATATCCAGTGTGATTACTCTATGGTCTGGTCTTACCAGTGAGGGGTACACTTCTCATCTTGCCATCCAGTACACATGTTGCTGATTATCACAGTATGCTTACCCCTCTTGTGGGAGTGGTACATTGTTCCTGGGCATTTTGGTTTATGGAATCTGGGTAATTTTCTCCTACTGTGTTGGTGCTAGTATAATGCTCTCAGTGTATGTCTGGGTATTTTCAGTCTAGCAATATAATGTGGTTTGGGGGGCTTGATATATTCATGTATTCCCACATAGGCCAGGTGCAGTTCCTGGTATTAGGACAGTAGTCTGCAGCAGGCTATATACCTATTCAGGGCATGTTGTGGGTACTGACAGCCTTTGCCAGTATCCATGGGGCAAGGCATGATAGGTGCATGCCACCCCTAGCAGGTGGTGGGATCGCAGATATACCCCAGGGATTACTTCAGTGTCACTGCTTGACAGAGGCACAGCAAAATAATAGGCATATTTTTATTCAAACTAAAGGGGTGGCGAAAGCCAAATAACTATGGGCTAGGCTTATAAATGCCCTTGGGCAGATAGCCTAGTATGAACCTATGAACCTATGAACCTAAGGTGTGTGTGCGTTTCTGATGGGTGTCATCAGCCACAGCTCCAGTGCATAACCTGCATCCCCCACTAGGTGTCCGTGTGGGATGTCCCCATTGGCAAATGTCTGGTACAGCTGCGTCAAATGCCAGATGTAGGAATCGTGGTAACTTCCAGGGCAGCCAGCACACACATTCATTATTATGCCCTGGGCATCACACACGATATGGCAGTTGATGGAGGGGAAGCCCTTGCGGTTAATGTAGGCCTTACCCCGCTCACCGGCTGGTGCTTTGATGCGTATGTGCGTGCAGTCTATTGCACCCAGTACTTCAGGGTATTCCACTATTTGCTGGAAGAGACGCATATTGCTGGCCAATACCTCACGGGCATTGGGGAAATGTACATGATCACCAACATGTGCTGACATGGCATCCAGGAACTGGTGCAGTACCCTGGAGGCTGATGCCTGTGATATCCCCATCATATTGCCAGTTGGTCTCTGGAAGGTACCTGTTGCTAGTATTCTTAGGCCAACACATACCTTGGTTTCCACTGGGATGGGTTCCCCTCTGTTGGTTCTGTGTGTGAGGCGTGGCCTGCACAGCTCAACAATTTGCTGCAGGAGCTCTCTGTCCACTCTATAGCACTCTACTATCTCCAGCTCATGTAACCCATGGTAGGTGACCCTGGGCCTGTACACTCTTCTCCGTCTCCTCACTGTGGGTTGTCTGGCACCATCTGCATTGTCACCACCCTCAGCAAGTCGCCTATGTCTCATTATGACAGCTATGGCAGCCCCTAACATTTCTGCTCTGAGTGAAGCTTTTTCAGTTTTCACTTCTATTAGCTTACTCCTGTCTTGCAGTGTCTCTTAAGGGAAGCATCCTGCACTACTGTTTGCAGAGTTTTAAGTGCTGGGCTGGGCTACTATTCTGCCTGTGTAATTGCCTGCTTCTAATTGTTTTCACCTGCTAGCTTCAGCAGTTATCCCTGCTAGCTTCCTATTAATTCTGTTGCTTCCTTTTTCCTCTCTGTTTCCTCAGGGGGGAGCAATGTGCATACTATCAGAAACACACTCACAGTGGCTTACACGCGTGCACATGTGCTTACATGGTTCAGAATCTACTTATTTGGGTTAAAACGCGCATACACATGCACAAACAGTGTTAAACATCTCCCAACACACTCCCACATGCTCAGTCTGCCTTACACGCGCGCACACTGCCCTACTTGCGCTTCATGGCATGCACACGTGCGCATGCACGCCCAGCAAGAAACTTTGGTGTAAGTAACAGTGTACACCTTCCATTTCTTAACTTTCCATGACTCATCTAGTGGCACACCTCTTTCCATGATCTGTGCCTGTCATCTGTCATATTACACTGGCCTCCAATGAACTGCATTTCTTTCTACCATTCCCCTCTGTGATGTCACCTATCTCCTACTCTATTCCTCCCCATTATGTATCTCTTACACTACTCAGACTGTGCTCATTTGCTATGTGACTGTGAGATTCAGTATCTGAACCCTCATTTACATGAGATTGCCTACTAATGCTTAGTTACATGTCTTAGACTCAGCTTCCCCCCTTAGCAACCACTACATGGTGGCCATGTTGTTTTTGGTCTGCTGGTCCCTGCATTGTCATTCCATATATTGCATGAAACCCACATTTGTGGGTTTATAACCTTCATTTTCATGTTTTATACAGCGCAGCCTGTTTGCACGGGGCTGCGCTGAAAAAATTATATTTTTATTATTTTGGCATCGGGTTATATTGCCAATGGCCACATATTTGGCCATTGGCATGCTGCCTGAGTCATATGCACCCTTTTTTTGGAGCTGACATGGCTCCATTGTGGAATTTGCAGAAACGTACTCAGTTGTCAACTGAGTACATTTCTGCAGCTAAAACGTCTCTTACACGGACTGGTTTCTGCTTCGTGGATCGCTAATATACCTCATTTGCATACCTTTCGGATGCAAGTGAGGTATTTAGCATGTCCACGCCCAGTCCGTGTAAGAGACGTTTTAGCTGGTCTCTTACACGGAGTTTAGGGCTCTTCCTGGATTGCGAGGCTTGCATGGAGTGTTGCACGTCTCTTACACTCCGTGCAAGCTTTCATGAATCCTGCCCTATATCTTTTAGCCATAAGAAGGTTAACAAAGTTGAATTTCCCAAAAATGAGGCATTTTAGGTGCAGAAATTCCTTGAGCAAGATATATGTTCTGGCATATCTATTTTATTAAATAGTATATCAGGATACTGGACTATATTACAGTGATTCCAGGCAAATGTGTATTATTAATATTAAAGTGACAAGAATGCAGTGCAGTTATATTAAAGCCATACACTTCAGTTAAGGATAGAATTCTGTTATTTGAAAAACTTATGAAGCATGTTATTGTAAACATATATGTCATTATCATGGATGACTTTAATTGTAATTTATGTAAATTATCAGGAGAAATGGGAATTGACATTACATGTTAAAATGATTAAATGTAAAGATTGTACATCTATGAGACCTTTTTAATCTACTGGGAAATCTGATGGATACAGCATAAGATTAAATATAAAAAATAATACTTACTTGCTTATAGGTATTCTTTTTCCAGCAGCAAAGAAAAATATGCATGATATGTGTATAAGGGATTATAAGTCCAATTTAGAACACAATGAAAAATAAATATATTCTAAAGAAAAATCACTATAGCAGAATAATATGCTGAGAACTAAACAGTTACTTCAAAGGCAGAAATATCTGTTGGAAGGTAAGAAGAAGAGATTTTGCCATTGTTAGGGAAAAAAAAAAGAAAAGAAAATGGATTGTATAACATATAAGAACAGAATATTACATACACAGTAGGAACTTTTAGAATTTCCTAAATTGCAGGCTCGAAATGTATATAATATTACAGATATATATCCTACAGTTCTTTGTTGAGTTAAGAACTTTTCTACTACTACTGCTATTGCAAAAATCATGGTTAGGACTATTAATAAAAAAAAAAATTCTAGATTTAGTTCTTTGTACTTTGAAAACCTCCAGGTGAGGTATATTTGAGTTGTAGTTACTAAAACAATTTGGTGTTATGAAGAGATATATTCTACTTAAACTTATGAATGAATGGATAACTAATAGTATACATAAAAGCATGATGTCACACTCTCATTGGGTTTAAAATGTTTAAAATTCTAAATAAGACATTAAAAATTAGAGAACTTTAACTCTCACAAACACTGATTACAAAATATTTATGAAGATACTACAAATAAGAGTAAGTTGTACATTACTAGAGGTACTGAATTTAGGAGTATATGGTGTTAAAGGTACACAAAGTAAGGACATTGTACTTATTTTTTAAGAAGCATCTGACTGCATTATTAGAGAAAAAAGCTGAATGTAAACTCTTGGCAGATGATATTGGCAAGGCTTATGATAACACTGATCATTCTATGTTATGCAATATTCTAGACAGTCATGGTTTTATCCTACTTTGATTAGAATCAGCAGATCAGTATATCACAATACATGCAATTATTTCCTTAATGAACAAAATGATTGGCAAATACATTAAAATACAAAAAGGAGTTAAACAGAGTTGCCCTTCAAGTAGTGCTTTATTTGATTTAGCCAGTAATGCTATTGACAATTATAAATACTATTTAACAAGTGCACTATAGGATGTCAGGCTGCATAATCTATTCCCTTTATGTATAGTGTATGCAGATGATATAGATGGTTATTAAAATGTTGCATGTATGAAGAAAAATATTATTATTAGAACTGAATTTATGTGTCTTGGGATGACTCTAAACAAACATAAAAGTCAAGTATTGGATTATATTGCCCCTGTAGGAAATATTCCATTTTAGCTAATAGGCACCACTTTTGACACTGTAGAGATGAATGATACTGTTTAGAATAATTTTATACAAGATTTATATGAAGTCATAGATATACGTCACTCTTCAAGTTATCTCATTCTAAAAATGTATACCTCCTCCATCTCATAAATGGAAACAAAAAACGCATCTATATTACATAATCGAACTTTTAAAAGTTCGAACATCATATGGTTCACACCATATGATCAAACTTTCAAAAGTTCAAAAATCTACCTGAATGGTTTAAGCAGGGGGGGCAAGCCCCCTGCACCCCCCACTTGAGGGTCTGTGCCCCCCACCCCCGCTCTTTAAATATACCAACTCCGAGATCGCACTACAGTACAGAAAAGGGAAATATCCCTATTCCACACTGTACGGAGATCTCCATTGAAATGTTCAAACTTTTAAAAGTTCGAACTTTTAAGAGTTTGACAACATGATATAGACTCACAAAAAATTGGACTTATTTTTGCAATTATATGGGATCTATAATGAATCCTATTAAAACATACATTTTATATTGTGATAAAAAAGATGGTGATTTGGAGTTAAAAATCCAATTGTATGTTTGCATTAATACTAGATCTTGTATACATACATAAATGTAGTGGGGTGTATTATGGGATAAATATAAACATTTTGGATTGACATTCATGAACAGCAGACAAAAAGAAAAATATACTAATATGGAACTAAATGAATATAAAGATAATAGCAAGGCATGGAATGTTATTATTGACAAAATACCAAATAATAAAAAAAAGCTTGATATGGGCAGATAATGAAATATTGTATTAAGCCATTGGAAAATGAAAGTAATGATATAACACTGACTATAAGTAGCATGCAAGTAAGATTTTCTAGAGATGTATAATTCCTTTTATGGAGTCATCTCTTAAAGAAATTGCCTGTTAAAGGACAACTGAAATATAAACAAATCACCAAGTGGTTGTGCAAAATATGCAAAGTTGAAGAAACTATCAAAACATGCACTTTTGGATTGTGAAAGAACTGCAGTTGCACTGGTCAAATTCAGAGAGAATTTTAGACAAGCTTGTTTACAGAATATTGCTATAAATGTGATAATATATGGTTATTATACTAATTTAAATAAAACAGGAATTGATGAAGTGTTTAAAATATTAATATCTGCTTTATGGGTAATATGAAAGAATTGTCATGTTGAACATTTGTATGACATGTTGTAGAATGTTTACTGTATTATTATGCAGATTAAAAAATGGTAATGGCATAAAGGGTGTGAGATGACTATATATTATCTCTTGAATATTTGCATATATGATTGTTTATTCTTTTTTCTTATTGTATAAATATTAAGTATCGTATGTTTATTTTATACGATGTACACTTTAGTAATATCACTGTTTTCTTTTTGATGGGAACAGATGGATCTTTTATGGGTCTACATTAGTTTGTCAAACAAACTATTTACTGCATACCTTTTTGTCAAACTTTTTTTATTGAAACTTAATCCATCAAACACCAGTTTTATCAAATTGTTCCCAGGGAGAAAAATTAGTCGGCCAACCTAGTGACCATCACAAAAAACACAAAATTTAAAACCCACCCAGGTGGGGGGCTGCACCCTCCACACCCCCCTAACTAAATATACCAACTTTAAGATCATACTATAGTGGGGAAAAGGGCAAACCACTGATAATGGCCTACTAGTTCTTCTCCCTGGGAAAATATTGGCTAAAATGAGCATTTGATGGATTACGTTTCAATAAATAAAGTTCAATAAAGAGGTATTCGATAAATAGTTCATTTGGTGAACTGATAGGGACCCATCTATTACACCCACCTGAGCCTTCACTGGAAAATATATGTCAGGGTGCTGGGAAGGGAACATCATCCATTAGCTGAATTCCTGAGTCAGAAAGAACAATGTGGATTTTGTCCTTTCCATTGAACAGTGGATTAGCTCTTTGCCTCTGTACAGATAATGGAGGTATCATGAGAGTTCACTATTACTGTACATCTATGTTCTGTAGACTTGAAGAAGGCACATGACT
Organism: Protopterus annectens; assembly: GCF_019279795.1. NCBI lineage: Eukaryota > Metazoa > Chordata > Ceratodontiformes > Protopteridae > Protopterus > Protopterus annectens. Next base: position 1,251,163,425 of record NC_056744.1, on the reverse strand, counting down.
GTGTCTCCTGGAATGACTTACAGAAAGTGCTGCAGCAGCAGTACAGGGTCTGGGTCCAAGGAACTCTACTAAATGTCACTCAGTTCCTGCATATAAGCAATGAGATTAGTAGCCTAAGAAAACATTTGGAGGGAGGGTGAAGGACTCTTCCAAGAGTGCATTTTGTCTGCCATCTTATATATTTTTTAATGGGCAGGATAGTGAGTCACAGTTATATCCAGATTGAGGATATGAAGTTTTCATTTTTTTTTTTGCTGATGATGTTGTACTTATCTCCTTAACTGACTGATCTCCCACAATCACTGGAGGCATTCATTGCTAAGTGGGATAAAAAGCATCAACTTCAAATCAAAATTCATGCTTCCCTCCTGGAAAACAACTGCTCTTTCCTGCTGAGGAGGGAGTAAGTACTTTATGGGAGGAATTTAAACATCTTTGGTTTTGCTCTCAACTGAAGGTAGAAGGAATCAAGAGGTTAAGAATAGATAGTTTCACGGGTATTGTACTTCAGGTATTCTACTGGGCTGTGATGGGAAAGTGAGAGCTGAGTCATATGGCAGCAGAAATAATATTCCTCTGCACTGTAACTCAGCTTACTCTCCATGACAAAGTGAAGAGCTTAGCAATTCAGGAGGGCCATGGATGACTTTGCAGTACAGCCACTGCTTCTCTATGTTGGGAGGAGTTATTGAGGTGATCTGGAAATCTTGTAAAGGTGTCTTTAGAGACCTCCAACAGTAGGTGGACCAGTCACAGTTCAATCAAAAGGAGGCCATTGGCCAGACCCAGGACATAATGAAGGAATTGCATCTCTTAGCTTGCCTTTGAATCCAGTGTTATCCCACTGTATGAGCTGGAGACTGCAGTGAAGATAGAAAGTCTTGTTTTAGCTACTCAACATTTTAGCACCACAACCCTTACTAGCACAAGCAATCCAGAAAAAATGATGATGAGAATGATGATTGTGAAAACACTGTCATCTGTGTTAACATGTGTGGCAGGAGATCTGTGTGTATTCTCAGATTAACTTGTATTGTGTGCCAGCATGTCTAATTGTGAAAATGTAAATATGTTTTTAAATGTTCAGTATCTCCCTGCTTATACAAAATGTTTAAAGAATCTGTCAGTAATTTGATACATTTCTAATTGCATATGTTTGTGAGGGAGATTCTAAACTGCAAACTTTTTTCTGGAGAATCAGCTGAACAGTGGTTGATGTCATTAGAATGTTGTTGGTTGTTAAGTGATTATTTGATCAGCTGCTTAACAGCAAAAATAACTTTTTTTTTAAACAGCTGACTGTTATTTTTAAAAATAAGACAGTTGTGACTGTTAAGTAGAGCAGTTAGTAAAGAGTTACTGTCAGTTACAGTACTGTACAGAAGATACCAGGAAAAAGGACTCACCAAAAACTGTAAGCCTGCCTTTGCCTTGCTGTTATGTTTTAGATTAGATCAGGGACAGTATTTTCTAGTTAGATTAGGAAAGTTTATTTTTTAAACAGAGTTTTTCTAAGATGATGGACTTCTATCATACAGTTTAATTTCATGTTTCTGGTGATTGAATTCTGGTGTTTAATGAACATTATTAATTTATATTCTTGTAATGATTTTACTTATTATTAATTTTTTTCATTACTTTACACTGTGGCTGGACAATCAGTGTGTTCTTTATAGACTAGAGAGTGCTTACACCTGTTTGATACTCCCCAGGTCACCTCAAATGCCTGGCTGCTTCTGGTCATAGCTATCATTTATTTTGATATTTAATTTTTAAGAGTTGATCACCCTTTGAAGGGTGTGTAGACCTGACTGACTCTGGTGGCAGCATTTACCATTTATATTGGGGAGGAGACACAGCTGCAAATCTGTGTCAGGCTTCTGAAAAGTGTTTGACTGTGTGAGATTTGCATTTATTTTGAATGTGAGTGAGTCAAAGGTCTTAAACTGGAACACATTGCTCTGAAGTGTATCAATTGTAGCATAAGGGATTATATTTGGGGTGGACAGAGGTATATAGTCCAGTCCCAGGAAAATACAGCATGTTCCTGTTGTGCTCTTAAGGGAAATTATGGAATTTTACTCTTGTGTGCTCTCTGCACTGTTGTTTTCCTGTGATACTCCCACACTGGAGTCGGTAGTGAGGATTGCAGCCCCTTAATTACTGACCCAGGTTTTAAGTGAGGGGCTTCACATTATTGTTGACAGTCCAGTAGGATATTAATTGGACATCACATTTACTTGTTGGCAGAGGTGTGGGATTTTTAATTGGATTCCAGTAGCCTGTGAGTAGTTGTCATTAAGGCATGCACTTTTGACAGCCACAAGATAAACATTCAGAATTTCAATCCACCGTAGTTTTATTTATTTTTTTAGTTAATCAGGGATAGCAGGCAAAGATGTCAGAAGAAGATTTTAGCAACCTAAGAAAGATCCAGTTGACTAAGGAGTGTGAAGATAGAGGATTGGTAATGCCAACCTGACCAAGGAAGAATTGATTTCATCCTTGGTTGCAGCCACAGCTCAGGCCAGCTGTTTGGAGGATAACCAGTCTGGTGTTGGTGATGTGCAGCCTGCCGGGACAGGACAGTCCACCTTTACTTCAGAGGACCTGAAAATCCATCTGGAGTTTGAAAGACCATGCCTAGAGGCTAAAGAGAGAATGTGATGCCTAGAGGCTGAGGAGAAACAGCATCAACACAAATTGGGAACAAAACATCTTCATCTGGAATCATCAGAGAGACTGCACCTATAGACCCAGTGTCTGGAGGCCGAAGAGCGAATGCAACATCTGGAGGCTGAGGAGAGGCAGCACTAATATGAACTGGAGACAAAACAGCTGGAGACTGAAGAGAGAGACTGAGGTGTTTAGAAGTCAAGGGCAATGTGAGACAGTACTGGCATGAAATGGACATTCATATCCTTGGAGGGTTTCATGGAAGTAATGGGGAAGGGAATAACTGGACCCCAGAAGCTGTAAAGGTCAGTAAACTGTTTCCTCAGTACATGGATGGGGATGACTTTATTCATGTTATTGAGAGGGTATGTAGAAAATATGATGTTGACTGTGAGCTCTGGGTTCAGTTCCTGACTCCTTTACCCCATAGTAAAGCTGTTCAGGCTGTAGCAAAGTTAAACAATGTAGATTGCTTGGATTATGACAAAGTGAAATATTGCTTACTAGACTGTTTCAAATTTACACCTGAGGCATATATGAAAAAAGTTTTGTGAACATAGTCACAAGGCAGCTAAAAGTACATGTGATTATATTGCTGACTTAAGTACTTACTTTCACAGGTGGGTGAGTGGGTGTCAGGTCATCACTTTTGAGGGACTGGCAGGCCTTTTTGTGTGGGAGCAAGCCCTCAGTACTTTGCCTGATGACATGAGAGTCTGGTTAGCAGACCACGAGTGTAACTCTGCAGAGGAGATGAGGAGAAAGGGGATCTCTACTTGACAAGCAGAGCACCACTGCATAAGAAATGGATAACGAGTGCTGCATATGGACATAAGGGAACCCATGGTGGCAGTCTAAACCACTCCAACAGAGTACACCAGTGACAGGGGAAACTACTACCCAAGTGCACGGTTAGGGATTAAATGTTTCAAATGTAACCAGAGGGACACATAGCAGCCAAATGTCCATCTAGGCAAGGTGAGAAACAGAAGGTGAGGGAGCCAGTAAGTGTGTATGACAAACTGCCAGTGGTAAGTTGTTTAGAAACAACTGGGGTGCCAAATTGTCACCAAAATTTATATCCTATCTTAGTAGATGGTAAACAGGTAACTGCTAAAAGGGACACAGCTTCTGATATAACCATTGTGAGGGGTGCAGTGGTTAGAGAAGAGTAGTACTTGCTTGAGCAGTCCACTACAATCAGAGCGTTGGAAGAGACCTCGGTTTAAATACCTTTGGCTAGGGTTCAGTTTGACTGGGAGGGTGGAAGAGGAAGGAAGAAAGTAGGTATGTTTAAGGATACTCCTATAGATGTCCTGATAGAGAATGATTTTGATAATGCAGTACCTTGTACAAATGCAGTGACATGCAGTCAGGCTTAGAGAAAGGCATGTAGGTCTGATAGTCTGGGAGAGACCCAGGAAGATCTCATACCTGAAGCTGAGACTGACGTGGTGACTGCTTCAGAGAAGGTGCTATCTGGTAGCAGTAAGTCTGAAACTGAGCCACAGGTGCTGGTGGGTACTGATGTTCCCTTGGACATGTTGACTGTGAGGATGAAGGTGAGTGGTGGTACCTATAGTGACAGTGAGGCACAGCTGTCGGACATGATTAGGCTTCCTGCGGAAGGGTAGCTGGGGAAGCTCACAAAGGTAGAGTTGAGACAGACTCAACTTATGGATCCTACATTATAAAGCTTCAGGGAGATGGTTAAGGGGGTGGCTTTGGCTCAAGGAAGAGGGAAGTCTGTATTGTGGAACAAGGTTTGTTGTATAGAGAGTGTACTCCTGGAGGTGGGCTACAAGGTGAAATAATACAGCAGTTGGTAGTGCAGTCTGCCACTTTTAGCCATAGCATGTGACATTCCTTTCTCAAGTCATATGGGCATAAGATGTACTAAGAGACATATTATGCAAAATTTCTATTGGCTTGGGATTGCAAGGGATGTGGCAGGATATTGTAGGATGGTTAAACAGTGCCAAAAAGTTGGTAAACCAGGGAACAAGGCTAAGGCTCCATTACTGCCTTTGCCTGTTATCAAAGTGCCATTTCAGAGTGTGGCCCTGGATATTATGAGACCCCTGAGTACTCCAAGTTCTACAGGAAAGAAATACATCTTGGTAGTAGTAGACTGTGCTACCAGGTATCCTGAGGCTGTGGCTCTGTTGTCTACTGAGGCAGAGAAAGTGGCAAATCTTCAGCAAAGTAGGTTTTCCATGGGAAATACTGACTGACCAAGGTGCCAACTTCATGTCAGACCTGCTGACTTGTCTGTGGAAGTATTGTGGGATGAAACATCTAAAGACCACACCCTACCATCCCTAGACTAATTGTCTTGTGGATAGGTTAAACTCTACATGTAAGACTATGCTACTGGCTTTTGAGGAGGTCTTGGATGGATTAAGTAGGACAGGATTAACCATTAAACCCAGTAAGTGTCAAAGGGTATGGCAGAGGTCACTTACTTAGGACACAGAGTGGGAAGTGGTAAAATTAGGCCAGAATCTGTCAATGTGGAAGCTATTTAAGTGTGGCTATTTCCTGTTACTAAGAAACAAGTGAGAGCATTTCTAGGGACAGGGGGGTACTATATGAAATATTTGCTCAATTATAGTACCATAGCTGCACCCCTTGTTGACCTAACTAGAAATAATAAACTGGACAAGGTAGTGTGGACCACAGATTGTGAACAGGCATTCCAAAAACTTAAGAGATTTTGGGAGTATCCCCTGTGTTAGCCAGCCCAGATTACAATTGGGTAGATGCTTCAAATTATGAGGTGGTGGCTGTACTTAGCCAAGTTTCCTCAGAGGCAAAAGAGTACCCAGTGGTTTATCTGAGCCATAGACTCCAACCTAGAGAAGAGTGTTATGCAACGTGGAGAAAGAGTGTTTGGCCATAGTGTGAGCATTCCAAAATCTGCAGCCCTACCTTTATGGGGGAAAATTCACTGTACTTACACACCATCATCCTTTAAGATGGCTTAATTGAGTCAGTAGGCAAAATGCCAAGTTACTGAGGTGGAATCTATGATTGCAAGCATATGATATGATGATAAAGCATTGCAGTGAGGTTAATAATGCCAGTGCGGATGAACTGTCCAGAAGAGGAGTGGGTTAATATTCCCAGGTAGACCCATTTTTCTCAAGCGTCAGTTTTCAAGGGTCACTTGAAAATCATGCTTGAGTCATGGGAGGGGAGAGAAATGTAAAGAAAATGAAAACACTGTCATCTGTGTTAGAATGTCTGGCAGGAGATTTGTGTATATTCTCAGATTAACTTGTATTGTATGCCAGCATGTCTAATTGTGAAAACGTAAATAAGTTTTCAAAATGTTGAGTATCTCCATGCTTATACAAAATGTTTAAAGAATCTGTCAGTGTTTTGATACATTTCTAATTGCACGTTTGTGAGGAACTTCTAAAGTAAAAACTGTTTGTGGAGAATCAGCTGAACATTGGGTGATGTCATTAGAATGTTCTTGGTTGCTAGGTGATTATTTGAACAGCTGATTAACAGGAAAAAGAACTCTTTTTAAAACAGCTGACTGTTATTTTTAAAAATAACACAGGAGAGACTGTTAAGCATAGCAGTTAGTGAAGAGTTACAGTCAGTTACAGTGTTGTGCAGAAGATACCCGGAAAAAGGAGTCACCAAAAACTGTAAGCCTGCCTTTGCCTTGCTGTTATGTTTTAGATTAGATCAGCGACAGTATTTTCTAATGAGATTAGGAATGTTTAGTTTTTTTAGATAGAGTTTTTCTAAGATTATGGACTTCTATCCTATGGTTTAATTTTATATTTCTGATGATAGAATTCTGCAGTTTATTGAAAATTAAAATTGACATTCTTGTAATCATTTTACTTATTATTAAATGTATTTCATTACTTTACCTTGTGGCTGGACAATCAGTGTGCTCTTTAGAGATTAGAGAGTGTTTATACCTGTTTGATATTCCCCAGGTCACCTTAAATGCCCAGCTGCTTCTGGTCATAGCTATCATTTATTTTGATATGTATTTTTTAATAATTTATCCCTACTTGAAGGGTGTGTAGACCTGTCTGACTCTGGTGTCAGTATTTACCACTTGTACTGGGGAGGGTCATAGCTGGAAATCTGTGTCTGGCTTCTCATAAGTGTTTGACTGTGTGAGGTTTGCATTTATTTTGAGTGTGAGTGAGTCAGAGGTCTTAAACTGGAACACATTGCTCTGAAGTGTATGATAAGGGATTACATTTCGGGTGGTCAGAGGTATATAGTCCAGTTCCAGGAAAAAAAGTGTGTTCCCGTTGTGTTCGTAAAGGACATTTTTGAATTTTACTCTTGTGTGCTCTGTCTCTGGTGTTTTCTGTGATGCTCCCACTGGAGTCAGTAGTTTGGATTGAGGCTCCTTAATTACTGACCCAGGTTTTAAGTGGGGGACATCACATTATTGTTGCCAATCCAGTGCGATATTAACCGGACATCACAATGATGATGATAATGTTGATTGATGATCATAATAATTGATAATTGGCAACTGATAATGGTTGTAGTGATGTTGATAGATTAGATTGCTGTATGATATTAAGTTACTGTGATCTGCATGATTTTCTTACATATTTTCATAAACATCTTTTTGTGTCTTTCGGCTTTTCCCGGTTAGGGGTTGCCAAAGTGGAACTCCGGCCCGCTAATGATTGACAGTTGATTTTTACATACCAGCTTGCCAGGCCTGACGCACAACCTTCATTGAAGGTACACCCTTTCATGCATGTCTCCACACAGAAGATGCTCTAGCTGAAAATCGAACTGGACAGCGTCTTACTGTGAGGTGACAATGCTACCGCAGCACCACCATCACGGGTCATATTTTAATAAACGTCTTTAAAAACAGATATTCTGGGCACCATGAATGTGTAGTCAGTAAATGTGTACATGTTGTGTTTCAGTATTTCTCTTCGGTGTGAAGAATCCACAGAATGAGATAAGGGGTGGCCCCAGAAGATCTCTGCTGCTTGTTTAAGTGTGAAAGGTAGAATAATCACCATTTACAGCACAACTATTGTGCTGACCAATGTGGTTTCATCCATATTTTGATCACTCAGACCAGCAATTCAATGCAAACTAAAATAAATGTAACTTTGTTAGGTGGAGTGAGATGCTCTGCAGCCAGCTATCTACGGATACAAATTAAACTAACATCTGGCTTTATCAGATGGAGCTTTTCAGACAGGGTCTGTAAGCACATCCCCCATTTTCTGTTTGTCCTGGTTTTGTCCTGGTTCCTTACATGTTCTCCTTCAGATGCTTTATTTATATTTCTCCATCCACATCCATCTGAAGTTAAAGGAATAATTACATTCACATACCTCCAGGACCTTTCATTAAGCAATACTGGCATGGTGCCTAGGCTTAACATTACAGGCCTGCTTAGCAAAGTAATACACCAAAATAACCAAACCAATCAAAAAACGAATGACAAACCGGAGCAGTAAAATGAAGATTTATTACAAAGTACGAAAACAGACATGGCACAAAAATAAATGTGCAAGGCACATCAATTTATGTAATTATTATTTGACAAACACATTTCAGCCATGACCCAGGCACACTAAACAGAAATTACAATTTTAAAGAATGCAATCTGTATAGCACATCAAGTATTTGCACAGAACCAAGTTTACTTATTACAGAGATTACCACAAGAAGGTTTTAAGAATGGAAATAACATGATTATATAATAGTCTGAAACATTATTTACAATGAGTAATTTAAAGAGCAGCTTTTATAATAAGAATAGTAAGACACACACTAATGGCTGAGCAAGCAACAATCATAATTCAAGTGTTCATTTAACAAATGTACAATCAGAATGCTTGCCTAGTTAGAGTTAATATTTTCGATCTTTACACTAAAACCTTCCATAACACTAGTTTCTAATTTGCTGATTAGTTATAATGTTAGTGTTGCATAATTTTTTTTTTTT